>NC_041380.1:289775307-289813985 GCF_002162155.2 Triticum dicoccoides | reverse complement strand
GCCCTGTTGACCTGATGACGTCAGGGTGATGTCATAGTGATGCAGTAAATGTTTTCTGGAGTTTTTAAATAAATCAGAAATGATTTATTTATTTCAGAAAATATCCAAAACTTCGAAAATTCATAGAAATTCAACCGTAACTCCAAATTAAATAAATTATATATGAAAAATTATCAGAAAAATTCAAGGAATCCATCTGTACCATTTTCATGCATGTTAGAACAACTTATAACTGCTGTTTAGCACAAATCATATAAATGGCATTTAAATAATCACATGTGGAGTTTGAATTTGAACCTAGGGTTCAAACCAACTCCATTTAACTTGTTGCTAGATGCATTAGCCCAAAACACATTCATTTTGCCATGTCATGATCATGCATCATATTGTGCATTGCATTGATTGTGTTCCCTTCTGTGTTGCCGGTATTTGTCCCCTCTCGATAGACGTGATACCGATGATGTGATCGTTGACACTGATGAAGACTCAATGCTATCCTCAGAAGTGCCAGGCAAGCAAAACCCCCTTGTTCATTCCGATACAATCCTACTCTCTCGCTCCTGCTCTCTTTTAATGCATTAGGACAACACCGATTCATCTGTTACTTGCTGCGGTAGCTGAACCCCTTTATCCTCTGCATGACCTGTCATTGCCACAGTAAATAGATGAAACCCACTAGCATGAGTAGGAGTTGTTTGAGCCCTGTTGTGCCTACTCATTCATGCTTGTTTGTCATGCCTGCTACTGCTTAGAGTTGAGTCAGGTCTGATTCATCGGGGATGAATCAGAGGTGTGTGAACATGTCCTACTGTGTGTGAGCTAAGTGTGTGAACACGATTTGGTAAAGGTAGCGGTGAGAGGCCATGTAGGAGTACATGGTGGGTTGTCTCATTGCAGCCGTCCTCAGGAACTGAGTTCTGTGTTTGTGATCCATGATTCAGCTACTACCACGCATTGGGCCCGATGGACCCTCTCGGCTTCTTAATCACCCTTGTCCTCTGTCCAGGAGTTGCAAGTAGTTTCTGGTGTTGTAGTATGCTGGAGGCCGTGCGCAGCGCTGACCGTAGGGGTGGGATGTGATGCGGTAGGCACGTGGCCGGGTATACCGGGCGCCCGTTTGATGTCACGGAACCCTGTTCATATCGTTTGGGGCTGTGAGCGAAACTCCGGCCGGATCTCCTCATGGATGGAACCCGAATAGGCGATAAACCTGGACTAGAGACTTAGGTGTTTAGGTAGGCCGTGGCAGACACCCACGTTGGGCTTCCGCTTGAAGGTTGCCGAGTACATGTCGTGTAAACGGCGGTAAGTGGTGAGAGCGTGTGTGAAGAAGTACACCCCTGCAGGGTTAACATCATCTATTCGAATAGCCGTGTCCGCGGTAAAGGACTTCTGGGTTGCGTATATCAGTTCATAGACAAGTGAAAGTGGATACTCTAAAATACGCAAGATAAGCGTGAGTGCTATGGATGGCGTTCTCGTAGGGAGACGGGAGCGGATCCATAGTGGTGTATTGATATGGTGAATATGTGGACTCGTGTGCGCCACCTCAAAAGAGTTACTCGCAGTCGTAGTTTAGGATAGCCACCGAGTCAAAGCTGGCTTGCTGCAGTTAAACCCCACCATCCCCTTTGTTGATAATGATGCATATGTAGTTAGTTCTGATGTAAGTCTTGCTGGGTACATTTGTACTCACGTTTGCCTATTTTATGTTTTTGCAGAGAGACTTCGGTCTCGCTAGTAGTTCCGCGTGGACTTCAACGTTTAGCTTGTTACCTCAGCTACGATCTTGTGCCCTCGGCAGGATCTGATAGATAGTCAGGCTTCTCAGCCTTTTTCATTTCTAGATGTCTGTACTCAGACATGTTAAGCTTCCGCATGTGCTTTGACCTGTATGCTCTGATTGTTGGGTCATGAGACCCATGTTTGTAATATCTCGCTCCTCGGAGCCTATTGATAAATTACTTGAGTCATAGAGTCATGTTGTGATGCCATGTTGTATTTGCACATATCGAGCATATTGTGTGTATGTTATTGAAATGCTTGGTATGTGTGGGATCTGACCATCTAGTTGTTTATCTTTGGTAGCCTCTCTTACCGGGAAATGTCTCCTAGTGTTTCCACCGAGCCATGGTAGCTTGCTACTGCTCTGAAACACTTAGGCTGGCTGGCATGTGTCCTTCTTCGTTCCTGTGTCTGTCCCTTTGGGGAAATGTCACGCATTGAGTACCGGAGCCCTGTTAGCCCGCTACAGCCCGGTTTACCGGAGTCCTGCTAGCCCAGTGCTACAGCCCGGACCCACTTGCTGATGACCGACACGTTCGATGCTGGGTCATGGATGCCTGTCCCTGTAAGTCTGTGCCACTTTGGGTTTACGACTAGTCATGTCAGCCCGGGCTCTTTATCATATGGATGCTAGCGACATCATCATATACGTGAGCCAAAAGGCGCAAACGGTCCCGGGCAAAGGTAAGGCGACACCCGTGGGAATACCGTGCGTGAGGCCGCAAAGTGATATGAGGTGTTACATGCTAGATCGATGTGGCATTGAGTCGGGGTCCTGACACCAGCACATAATTAAGCTAGGGAAAATAAATGTCCTACGGGACGTATTGAACTCACCAAACGCGCTAGGCGCTTTGCGCTTAGTCCGCGGTCCTCGGCGAGAGAAGGAGGGACCTCGGCGCCCTTGAACAGCACCTTCCAGACATCCTTGTGCATCATATCAAAGAGCTCGCTCAGAGTCTGGTGCCGGGCTGGGTCGAACTCCCACAAGGTAAAATCCCGTTGTTGACACGGGAGGATCCGGCGGATGAGCATAACTTGGACTATGTTGACAAGCTTGAGCTTCTTGCTCGCCATACTCCGGATACATTTCTGGAGTCCATCTAGCTCCACCGACGAACCCCACGACAAGCCCTTCTCTTTCCAGGAAGTGAGCCGTGTAGGGAATCCAGATCGAAACTCGGGGGCTACCACCCATTTGGCGTCACGCGGCTCGGTGATGTAGAACCACGCCGATTGCCATCCCTTTATTGTCTCCATGAAGGAGCCTTTGAGCCATATAACGTTGGGCATCTTGCCCACCATGGCTCCGCCGCATTATGCTTGTTGGCCTCGTACCACCTTCGGCTTGATATTGAAGGTCTTTAACCACATGCCAAAGTGGGGCCGGATGGGGAGGAAAGCCTCACACACGACGATGAACGCCGAAATGTTGAGGATGAAGTTCGGGGCCAGATCATGAAAGTCCAGCCCATAGTAGAACATGAGACCACGGACGAATGGATGGAGGGGAAACCCTAGTCCATGGAGGAAGTGGTGAAGGAAAACTACCCTTTATTGAGGTTCCGGGGTAGGGACAATGTGCCCCGCAGCGGGCAGCTGATGCGTGATGTTCGCGGCTAAGTATCCGGCTCCGCACAACTTCTTGATGTCTCCCTCCGTGATGGAGGAGACCATCCACCTGCCTCCCGCTCCGGACATGGTTGGAGAAGGTTGAAGTGGGAAGTGCGGACTTGGGTGCTAGAGCTCGAATGTGCGAAAACGGATGAGCAAATGAGGAAGAAGGCGTGGATAGAAACGTGAATCCTTATCCCTTTATATGGGCGGACAAAGCTAAGCGTCCCCACTTGCCTGGTAAAACTCGCTTATCCACCAAGCGCCGTAATTGATGGCACGGTTGGGTTACCCACGCCCGTATTGATGAGAATCCCATAATAAGGGGACACGATCTCTGCTTTGACGAGACGTGTCGAAAAACTGCCTCGCGTTATGTGCGGGGCTGGTTAAAGGAAACGGTTCGAATAATCATCGGGCCATGACATAACGTCATGCTGCCAAAACAAGCCTACAAATTAGATCTGCGAAAATATTATTCTCTCTACAGTGGTATGTGGAACTTATTTTACAGGGTCGGACACTATCCTTGTATTCAAATTCTTCTATGATGTATTCAGAGAAGGAACCCGCCTTGCAATGCCGAAGACAATACTGCGTGCTGGACTCATCGTCATTGAAGCCTGGTTCAGGGGCTACTGAGGGAGTCCTGGATTAGGGGGTCTCCGGACAGCCGGACTATCTCCATTGACCGGACTGTTAGACTATGAAGATACAAGATTGAAGACTTCGTCTTGTGTCCGGATGGGACTCTACTTGGCGTGGAAGGCAAGCTAGGAAATACGGATACGGATATCTCCTCCTTTGTAACCAACCTTGTGTAACCCTAACCCTCTCCGGTGTCTATATAAACCAAAGGGTTTTAGTCCGTAGGACAACAACCACAACATACAATCATACCATAGGCTAGCTTCTAGGGTTTAGCCTCTCTGATCTCATGGTATATCTACTCTTGTACTACCCATATCATCAATATCAATCAAACAGGACGTAGGGTTTTACCTCCATCAAGAGGGCCCGAACCTAGATAAAACATTGTGTCGCCTGCCTCCTGTTACCATCCGGCCTAGACGCACAGTTCCGGACCCCCTACCCGAGATCCGCCGGTTTTGACACCGACAGTGACCATTCATGACCAACACATACCCCTAGTTATTGGTCAAAGGGATGATATATATACACTTGGGGATCCCACAGATATGTGTGCCGTCACAAAATACCGCACAGGGGAGACATGGTCGATCCGAAGACCCCGTATACACTGCATGAGGCCTGAAAATATGCACAGGTAAGGTGGTGTGTGATGTGTTAAAATCCCGAATGCACAACTTCGATGGTCCACCAACTACATTACAAATCGAACATCGTACCCGACCCCAAGACAGGTTCAATACGTACGATGTTAGTTTCCCAACTTTGAGGTGGGGGTCCAACACATGCGCTCAAACTTTGTTTGGTCTAACATGGCACACATAGAAATAGGAAACCATCATGGTCATACCCTTCTCATATGTTGGGTCAAAGGGATAGATTGTGTGGGCCCCCTCATTATTGGTCAAGGTTGATATATATATATACACCTCAGGGAGCCCACAGATATGTGCGGCGTCTATAAACCACACAAGGAATACATGCTCAATCAGAACACCCGGGCCCCTATACGCTGCATGCAACCCAAAAAAATGTATGGATTCGGTGTGTGATTTGTTTGAAATTTTCAAACTCTTCGAGTGTTATGCACCCACTCCTTCAAAGATGTGAAAGTGTTAGCACAGGTGCCATGTCCATCTTACTGCATGTTTGGGAAGTCTAGGATATTTAGCTCACACAGTAGCGCACAAAATCTTTTCCCGTGGAGAGGCTTGGTGAAAATATCAGCAAGATTGTCTTCGGTCTTGACGTGATTGATAAAGATATCCTCTCGAGTAACATGATCGCGAATAAAATTATGTTTGATGGCAATGTGCTTCGTGTGATAATGCTACATAGGATTGTGTGCAATTTTGATGGCACTCTCATTATCACAATACAAAGGGATATGCTTGACCTTAATGCCATAATCCTTCAGTGTCCTCTTCATCCATAATAATGAGTGCAACAAGAGCCAACAGCAATATATTCGGCCTTAGCCATAGCAGAGATACACAATTTTGCTTCCTTGAAGACCAAAAGACCAAAGATCTACTGAGGAAATGACATGTCCCCGAAGTAAATTTCCTATCAACCAAATCACCAGCCCAATCTGAGTCTGAATATCCAACAAGATCAAATTGTGCTCCCTTAGGATACCATAAACCTAAGGTGGGGGTGTGAGCCAAATATCTCAGAATGCGCTTGAGTGCTTGGTGACACGATTCTTTTGGTGCAGCTTGATAGCGGGCACACATGCAAACACTCAACATAAAGTCAGGTCTAGATGCGCATAGATAAAAAAGAGATCCAATCATGAAAAGATAAGCTTTATGACCGTAATTCTTACTATACACATCTGCATCTAGCTTACCATTCGTGGGCATGGGAGTTTTATAGCCCTTCACTTTGGAATCTTGCATTTTGAAGTTCTTCAGGCACTCCTTCAGATATTTCTCCTGACAAATGAAAATGCCATGTGCTTGTTGATGAATTTGCAGTCCGAGAAAGAATTTGAGTTAACCCATCATGGACATTTGATATTTATCGGACATCATTTTCCTGAATTCTAAGCTGCAAGCATTGTTAGTACATCCGAAGATAATATCATCCACATAGATTTGACAAACAAATAAATCATTGTCAACAGCACGAGTGAAAAGTGTGGGATTTGTGGATCCTGGCTTGAACCCTTTGTTGAGCAAAAACTTCTTCAGGGTGTCGTACCATGCTCGAGGGGCTTGCTTTAGCCCATATAAAGCTTTCCTCAACCTGAAAAATGATTGTACCCTTGAGCAACAAGTCATGCCTTGTTTCTCACCACAATGTTACCATAATGCCATTTTTATCTTTCTTATTGAGTAAAATCCATTTTGTGCCGGTGATATTGTGCTTCTTGGGATTCGGCTTGTCTGTCTTATCTTAGATCCGAAATTGTCATATGTCTTCTGTGAAATCTGTTTCTTCTCATGCCAACATAAGCGGTTTAACTTTGTATAGATAATCTGTACCATTAGCCCTTTGATAAACTGGAGGAGTCTTTTACCTTCATAGTTATACTCCGGTTTAATAGTGCCTGAGTAGTCCTGTGCTGGTATTACCTTTTATCCTTATCGCATTGGTCTCCGGTTTATGTCACTTCGCATATCAGTACGTTTCATACTCCATTGTATCTTTGTATATCATCATGAGTGATTTGTAAACCGGCCTTTTATTTTCAGCTTATTTTTTCCGCTATGGCCAAACAATTCACTGCCTGCAACTGGGCTCATTCCCGGGTCATGGAGGATAAGTTGAATGATATGGTCAGCATCGGCTCTTTGCCTAAGAAGACTGAAATTAAATGGCGAGCTCCAGGAATAGAAAATCCTCCGACCCCAAGGCAGGGCGAGGTGGTGGTCTTTGTTGACCACATAGGTCGTGGCTTCAAACCGCCAGGGTCAAAGTTCTACCGAGATGTGCTTACCAGCTTCCAACTTCAGCCGCAAGATATTGGCCCCAACTCAGTGTCCAATTTATGAAAATTCCAGGTCTTCTGTGAAGTATATTTACAAAAAGAACCAACTGCCGAGCTGTTCCGGGACTTCTTTCATTTAAACCGGCGCACATAATTCGTAAATGGCCCTAATACTGAACTTGGGGGTGTCTCAATTCAAAAGCGGAAAGAGGTTGAATTTCCTCATGCCAAACTGCACAGCCATCCAAAGGAATGGAACCAAACTTGGTTTTACTGCAGAGATACATCCCCTGAAGATGAAAATCCCCTCCCCGGCTTTCGTGATCACAGACTATCCAACACCCATCCAATGCCACAATGCCCGAGCTCTTCAGAAAGGGCGAAATATGCCCCTCAACTCGCCAAACTCCAAGCCTTTATGGCGAACGGTTTAACAGGCGTGGACTTTGTACGCTGTTGGATATCCTGGAGTATCTTGCCGTTAAGCCGGCATCCCGGTTTAATGTGTGAGTATACCGGTGAGGTTGACGATCCTCAACGCCATTGCAAACTTCAATTATCTGAGGAAGAAGTCACTGAAGGCGTGAAGAAGATTCTGAATGAATCGGAATTGATCTGTAGTCAAACCAGTCTGAGTCCCTTCTATGCCAAGAACAAACTGCCTGCTGTAAGCATTATACTTCCCTTTCACCTCAAATATTTTTAGCTTATGCAACCTGTAATCCTTCTTCTTTGTATGTAGGGTGATGACCCCTTCTAGAAATGGAAAACCGTAGAGAAAGCGGCAAAGCCGACTGGGGATAAAGCGGTCAAGCCATCCCACCCAAAAACAAAAGCCGTAAAGCGGACGTCAAAGCGGAAAACGGCTGACCGGATTAACATGGAGCTTGATGATGACACTGATGATCCAGAAGTTGAGGTAGAACTTGACTCACTTGGCTCTCTTTTCATGCATCTCATTAACAATGATCTTCCTCAGGAGGACGCAGAAGCTAGCCAAGCTAATGATGTAGAGGTAATTACCCTTTCCTCCGGTTCAGACTCTATGCCAACACAAAAACCCCGCCAAGCAGTCCGGAAAGTAAGCTTTTCTCATCCTCTTGCTCACTTGGATCCAACATTTATTTTGAAGACTCAGCAGCATGAAGCTCGCCGGACAACCCGGCACAGTGGGCGACAGGTCACTTCAACCGGTTTACCTGATACCCCGGTTCGGAAGCGCCGGTCTGAGGTCTCTCCTACTTCTGACCATTCTTACCCCAATGTAGGTTATTTCAGACAGCTTCTTAATCCGTCCGATTCAAATTATCAGGTGACACCTCCTTCATCTTCTGGTGAATCGACAACAATTCAACTCCCCCCTTTGAAAACTGTGGTCGGGTAAGTTATAAAAACCTTTCCTTTTAATGCGTCATAAATCCTTTGAATAGGATACTAATCCTCTTTTATCCTGTTTGCAGGGCCAAAGCCAAACCCAGCAAGAAAGCTCGGACCACCAATCCGCCTGAAGACTCGGCCACATTTGACGAAGAACCCAGAGGTGAACCAGAACAAACTCTTGAACCGGAGGGCCCTCATCCTGAAGCCAGTTCTAATGAACCGCCCCTTCAGGGCCAAAGCACCAATGAACCAGCAGACGCTGAACCTGCCGCACCTGACACTGAACAGGCAGAGCCAAACCGGGCTAGTCCGGTGAAAAATACTGAAACTCCCTTGTCCCCAACCAAACATACTGAAGGCCAAGAAGATGATGTTATTATCACTAGAATGGGCCACAGCTCTCCCGGCCATCCCGTCATTTTGGCTCAACATAGTGCCAAAGAAGAGCAAGCTGCTAGGGAAAAAGGCAAATGGAGCAGCGATTTATCAAGCTATGCTCATCTTAAAGCTGATGAGCTTCACTCTGGCTTCTTGAACCGTATGCACTCAAACCGGGACTACGAGGCCGGCTTGGTGAATCTGATGAAAGAGCGATACAAGGTAAATTCCTCTCCCTTTGTTTACTAATTTTATAGCTGAAACACCATCCTAAGTAGCCCCCAAGGGCCGTTTTATGATGTTAATCACAAACCGGGTCTTTGTAATACTTGAAGTTTCTCATCATGGATCCTTGCAATGGCAGTTCGCTAATAAGAGATAAGACTCATATTCAAATAATTAGATAACTTTCTGCAGCATAGCCCCCAAAGGCCGGTTTAATTTTGGCAAGTTAATCCGTGTTTTAATCCATACATCCGTTTTAGAACAGACGCACATTAGCCCCCAAGTGTCAAGGATAATGCTTGCATTGTTCTGGAGACTTGTATAAAACGTAGTACTTTTAGAGCCAATGGGGTATGAAGTGCATAACTTGTTATACGCTTTGTACCTAGCACATATATATGTTGTTTGTTTAATATACCTTCAACGTTGCAGGCTGAACTGAAAAGCAAAGATGCCCAAAATTCTGACTTGCAAGAGAATGTGAAGTCACCACAAGACGAGGCTTCAAAATCCAAAGAGGAACTGACCCAGGCCCTGGCCGTAATTGAGAAGCTGAAAGAATCTTTCAACAGAGATCGTGCTGACTGGAAAACCGAGAAATCCGGTTTAACCAAAAGAGCTGAAGACGCCGAGGCAGCCCTGAAGCCAGCGGTAGATGAACTAGCCGGTTTGAAACGCCAAATCAATGCTATGACCTCTGCTATCTTTGGTAAGTGTCTGCTTATGTGTGTTGCACAAGTCGATGAACCTTATCACTGACCAAAAATGTTGAAAAATCTTTGGCAGGCACTCAGATCGCTCATCTTGGTACAGATATGCAGATGAAGCTCAAAGCGGCATATACATTGGTTGAACAGCTGTACTCTGGGTCTCAACGGGCTATTTGCACGGCAGCTTATAACAAACTGGCCCCAACTTTGATTAAAGAAACTCTTGAGAAGTTGGCCATGTTACCAGCCCGTATTGCCGAGTTGAAGAAAGCAGCTGCCAGAGCCGGAGCTTTAACTGCACTGATCCGAGCCAAAGCCTGGATTCCAGACCTTGAAGCGGAGGATATTATTAAAGGATACCCAGGTGTAAAGGAAGACGGTTCAAACTTCAACAATGATGACCTCCGGCGGCTGACCAAACAGATGCGGCCAGCAGCCAGCAAGTTGGCCGATGATACCAATCTGTCCCATTTCAACCGTTTTGTGATGCAGAGGGGAAAAGACAGTCGGCCGACATCCACGAAGTTGAACAACTTGTGCCTCCGATTCGTAAGCACACGTATGCTCCTGATATTAACCCTTCCAATCTTATCCATGAAGAAGCAGTGTTCCAAGCTTCAACTGGAATCGATTGGTCAACGGTTGATTTCCAGCGTCTGGGGAGGGATGAAGAAGTGCCCACACCAACTGACCCTCAACCGTCAAACCGTCCAGATGAAGAGCCCTGATCCGGTCGCCGGTTTACATGGCTACTGTGAAAACAATGATACTATTGGAGCCGCTTTGAAGCTTCATGTAATAGGATAGCCAAAACTCCGTTATCTGCCATGCCATCGAGGCTTTTTGGGATATATTACGTGACAATCTTGTGACACTTTTTGGGATATATTTATGCATAATCCTTTGATGAATTGTGGTCCTGGGCACAACAACTTAAAATTATCTAGCGGTTTTACCACTAGACGGGTCATGATCTCGAGAAGTATATAACACATAGATTATAATCAAGTGTTTGTACAAAAAGCAATGTACAGAACATATCTCTTTGGTTGACCAACTGTGTATACGGCAAAGGTGTTAATACCAATCCGGAACATTGATAACTCCATCTTTGTAATGTTGGTCTATATATTAAACCGGACCGGGATAACGACCGGGTTTTCTTTATAACGCTGGTGATTTAGTCAAACCAGACCGGGTCAATAAACACCGGTTTATAATTGATCATGTGCTGACAACTTATAGTTGAAAAGCAAGCCGTGTCAAGGACGTCGGATTATCAAAAGATTCGAATGAACTTCAACAAATAAAACTCAAAAAGGAAAAATACGCAAGGCTTTTTACGAGCTGCCAGGCTCCAAATCGAGGCTTTTCATGGGCCACCAGGCCTCTGAGTTAAACCATTTAACAAAGCCTTTTAAGATGGACCTCCAATTAACCAATTATTGTTTTAACTTTGACAAGTTCATGGTCTATAAAAGATTGATATGTCAAATGTTCGAAGGGTCATACCAGGATTACCTGGACAGGAGTGGCTTACTTGATGAAGGCAGGTTAACCCAGGATTTTAGGTGAATACACCAGGCTTCCAAGCCATGGCTTGATAGCCAATTACAAGGGTCCTTTCAAACTCTTTGTTGCTTTGCAAAAAGATCCCCCAAGTAACTTTGTGAGTTGTGCTCAGTGTGTGCCCATGTTTGAGTCTGTGCTTTGTGCAACACTCTCTTTGGCTCCACATATTTTTCTGTTGTGGCCTAAATGCCTATCAAGAGGTGTAGCTATGGTGTGATAACAAAAGAGCCCCCTAGTGATTTCCCTTCGTGGTTTCAAAACCGATCAAGAGGTGTAGCTGTAGCCTAAATATGACCCAGCCCCCTAGTGATTTTCTTTATATCTGTGCAACTGCTAAGACCGGATTAATAAAAGCTCCGCTTTGTCAGTTAACTTGTATAACACACACACATGATGTACAAAGAACAGATACCCCGCTTATAATGGAGGCTCCGGTTTATTATATGATATATACACTATCATAAATATGTACAGATGAAGAGCCTATGGCTTCAAGTATAGTAAGGCCGAAGGAGAGCTATGTTCCATGGCCGCTTGGTCTCCTCCTCCGGTTGGCGTGAGTCGTTGTGCTCTCGAACATCAATGAGGTAGTAAGACCCGTTGTGTAGATTTTTGCTGACCACAAAGGGCCCTTCCCAAGGTGGGGATAACTTGTGCATATCAGTCTGATCCTGGATGAGCCGGAGCACCAAATCACCTTCTTGAAAGGTTCTGGTTCTAACCCGGTGGCTGTGATAACGTCGGAGATTTTGTTGATAAATCGCCGATCGTGCTGCTGCAAGATCACGTTCTTCATCCAACGGGTCGAGAGAATCTTGACGTGCCTTCTCATTATCAGCTTCAACACAGGCTGTCACACGGGGCGAGTCGTGACAGATGTCACTAGGAAGAACTGCCTCCGCTCCATAAACCGTGAAGAAAGGTGTGTAACGCGTAGATCTATTGGGTGTGGTGTTGATGCTCCATAACACAGAGGGTAGCTCCTCAACCCAACAACCCGGTGTCCACTTTAAGGGAACCATAAGCCTGGGTTTGATACCTCGTAGAATTTCTTGATTTTCCCTTTCCGCTTGACCATTAGACTGGGGGTGAGCCACTGATGCTAGATCAAGACGGATGTGCTCATGCTGGCAAAATACTTCCATCTCCCCTTCTGATAGGTTAGTGCCATTATCAGTGATAATGCTGTGTGAAAAACCAAATCGGAATATCACCTTTTTGATGAATTGAACCGCCGTGGCCGCACCACACTTGCTGACTGGCTCTGCTTCCACCCACTTGGTGAATTTATCAACCGCCACTAATAAGTGGGTCTTTTTGTCCTTGGACCGTTTGAAGGGTCCAACCCTATCAAGCCCCCAAGTCGCAAATGGCCAAGTTATTGGAATCATCCTCAGCTCTTGAGCCGGCACGTGAGCACGACGTGCGAATTTCTGACAGCCGTCACATCGCTTGAACAAATCCTCCGCATCAGCGTGTGCTGTCAACCAGTAAAAACTATGGCGAAAAGCCTTAGCAACCAAAGACTTTGAACCGGCGTGGTGGCCGCAGTCCCCTTCATGGATTTCCCGCAAAATCTCACAACCTTCTTGAGGAGAAACACAACGCTGAATTGCTCCTAAAACACTGTAACGATGTAACTCCCCGTTGAGTATGGTCATGGACTTGGAACCCCGGATTACCTGTCGGGCCAATGTTTCATCGTCTGGTAACTCGCCCCGGTTCATGTAAGCCAGATACGGGATTGTCCAATCCGGTATGGCATGCAGAGCTGCCACCAACTGAGCCTCCGGATCAAGAATAGCCAAATCTTCCTCAGTTGGCACCTTGACTGACGGATTATGCAATACATCAAGAAATACATTGGGCGGGACCGGTTTACGCTGGGAACCAAGACGACTTAAAGCGTCCGCAGCTTCATTCTTCCGCCGGTCTATATGGTCCACCTGATAACCCTTAAAGTGACCAGCCACTGTGTCCACCTCTCGTCGATATGCAGCCATGAGTGGGTCTTTAGAATCCCAAGTGCCAGACACCTGCTGAGCCAGTAGATCTGAATCGCCAAAGCACTTAACCCGGCTCAAATTTATCTCCTTAGTCGTCCGAAGACCGTGAAGCAAAGCCTCATATTCAGCTGCATTGTTAGTAAAAGGGAACAATAAACGGAGGACATAACAAAACTTGTCACCTCATGGGGAAGTTAGTATGACTCCAGCCCCCGAGCCCTCCAACTGTCTAGATCCATCAAAATGAATAGTCCAATAGTATTATCTGGTTTCTCTTCAGGTGCCTGCAACTCCGTCCAATCATTGATGAAGTCCACGAGTGCCTGGGATTTGATCACTGTGCGGGTGTCGGCATTCTGGGAATGGGGGTCCCTAGACTTGCCTGCCTGCGGCCTGCGGCGTGGCTCAAAAGGGGGCCCAGCACGGCCCATCTTCATCAACACAGACCCAAGACCCTCGCGAGGGGCCAAGCCTCGCGGGGCGGACGACACGGAGCTTCCTCAGGCACGGCCTCATCGGGCTGGCTCGCGAGGAGGCGGAGAGATCAAGGCGGGGTACCTCACGAGGTGCCCATGATGCAAGCCATGACGACCAAGGGCGCCAGGCGGGCGCCAGCCCGCGCAGTGTCCTCCTTTCCTCTTTGGTGCAAAGGGAGCAAGCGCAGGCGAGAGCATCAAGCAAAGGCACCCGTTTCGGTGCAACGAGACCAAGACCAGTCCAATGGCAGGGAGGAAGTCATTGTGGAGCCCAAGCCGGCGTCACCACCAGAGCCTTTGGTAGGCGAGGACCAACTTTAGTCAGGATAAGTGTACCAGATGTTCCCCTTCAAAATGGCCAATTGTTGGCGCCCTTCCCGCTCAATATTTGGGAAGAGGCCCAGGGCCTTTGCCTATAAATAGGACTAGCCACCCACAGGGTAGGGAGGATCTGGAATCGACCAACCCAGAAACTAGCTAGGATCGCAATCGAGAAGAGAGAGAGAGAGAGAGGGAAGGGTGACTGAACTCCCCCTAGCAGTTCATCCCCCCAACCAAGAACAAACCCTCGCGAGGCTGTTCTCCCTTGTATTGCTCATCATCATCAGCCCAAGAGGCAATCCACCACACCACACACTGGAGTAGGGTATTACACCACAACGGTGGCCCGAACCAGTATAAACCCTGTGTCTCTTGTGTTGTTCTTTCCATATCTTAGATCTTAGCGAGGCGGAGGGGTGCAGGTAGGTAGAAGGCGAAATCTCCGCGCGCACCCCAGTGTTCGAACCTCAAGGGTCTGCCGGAACCCAAAATCCGACATTTGGCACGCCAGGTAGGGGTGCACCGGAGTTTTCCCTTCCGCCACCGCCACGACCTGCCTCGCGATGAGTAGCGCGTCGCCCGCTCCGGCCGCGGGCGCCAACACTGGGGCCAGGGGGCTCCGAGCCCTGGCCCCAGCCCTGCGACGGGTACGGTGGCCGGACAAGTTCAAGCCAACGACGCCGCCGCGCTACGGCGGCGCGACTGATCCACTGGCCTTCTTGCTGGCGTACGAGGAGGCCATCCTCGAAGCTGGAGGTGACGATGGGGTCATGGCCAACTGGCTCCCCATGGCCCTCACCGGCGCTCCGCGCGCATGGCTGCTCCACCTGCCGGCAGCCTCTGTAGCCTCTTGGGAAGAGCTCCGTAGCCTCTTCTCCGCCCACCACGCTACACCAACACCCCCGGTCGTTGCGGCCCTCCTGGGCGGCTCGCAGGCGCCGCCTACAAGTCACTGCGTCAAGCCGTTCATCCGCCGGGTTAGCGCCGTTTCCACACGGCAGGGGGCTCCCCCAGACCGGGCGGCGCCCAAGGCCGGCCTGACCTTCAGCTCGGAGGACCACGCCTCCAACTCGGCCTGCTCGGGTGTGCTCCCCACGCTGTGCACCCCCACCATCTGCCAGGTGGCCGTCACCAGAACTCTCATCGATAGCGGCGCGGGCCTCAGCATGCCCTTGGTTGAGGCCTTCAACCTCCTCTGCATACCCCTGGAACGGCTGCAACCCAGCCGGCCCTTCTCAGGCGTTGGGGGCGGATCATCCAGCCCCTTGGGACAGATCTGGCTCCCAGTAACCTTCGGCACCTACAACAACTTCCGCACGGAGCTGGTCGACTTCGACATCGCCCCCATCGGCCTCCCCTACAACGCCATCCTCGGCTACCCAGCGCTGGCCCAGTTCATGGCCGTGATGCACCCGGCGTACAACCTCATGAAGATGCCCGGGAGCAGCGGTGTCCTCACCGTGCACGGGGACACTGGAGACGCGCTGCGAGTGCTCAAGCTCGCCTTCAAGACGGCGGCATCGGCACAGCCCGCCGACTTGGAGACCCCCGAGCCCAAGGGGGCTGCACCCGCCAAGAAGAAACAATTGTTCACCCAAGACAAGGCAGAAACCAAGCAGATACGCGTCGATGAGGATGGGTCCACCAACGCCACTTTCACCATAGGTGCCAACCTCGAACCCGAGCAGGAGGAGGCCCTGGTCAGGTTCCTGCGCGCAAACAAGAAGGTATTCGCTTGGGAGCCTGACCAGTTGGCGAGGATCCCTAGGAGTGTAATCGAGCATCACCTCAACATGTGCCCCAACGTGCGCCCTGTGAAGCAGAAGGCAAGGCGGCAGTCCACAGAAAAGCAGGACTTCATCGTCCAAGAGACCCGCAACCTAGAAGCCGCTGGGGTCATTCGCGAGGTCCGATACCCGGATTGGTTGGCCAACCCTGTCATTGTGCCAAAGAAGGGAGGGAAGGAGCGCATGTGTGTCGACTTCACCAACCTCAACAAGGCATGCCCGCAAGATTCGTTCCCGCTCCCCCACATCAACCAGATCGTCGATTCCACCGCAGAATATGACCTGCTATGCCTTTTCTGGGTATCACCAGATCAAGATGGCGGTAGAAGACGTCGAAAAGACAGCCTTCCTAACCCCGTGTGGGGTGTACTGCTACACATGCATGCCATTCGGGCTGCGTAACGCAGGGGCAACCTTTCAGCGGCTGATGCACATCACCTTGGGCCCGCAGCTCGGGAAGAATGTTGAGGCTTACATCGATGACATTGTGGTGAAGTCTCGGGAGGCCAGGACCCTGATACAAGACCTGGAGGAAACCTTCGCGAGCCTCAACGCAGTGAACCTGCGGCTCAACCCAGAGAAGTGTGTGTTCGGAGTCCCCTCGGGCAAGCTCTTGGGTTTCCTCGTGTCCCACCGAGGCATCGAGGCTAACCCGGAAAAGGTCAAGGCGGTCGAGGACATGATCCCGCCAAAGGCCCTCAGAGAAATGCAGAAGCTCACTGGGCACGTGACCGTGCTAGGGCGCTTCATCTCCAAGTTGGGGGAGCGAGCGCTGCCCTTCTTCCAGCTAATGAAGAAAAAGGGGCCCTTTGAGTGGACTGAAGAGGCCGACAAGGCGTTCCAGGATCTCAAGAGATACCTGACTAGCCCTCCGGTCATGGTGGCTCCGCGCCCTCAAGAACCCCTGGTGCTTTACCTCGCCACCACTCCTTACTCCGCCAGCGCAGCCCTGGTGGCGGTTAGGGAGGAGCGTCGAATCAAAACCACAGCAGCAGCCCGACACAAGGCAAAACATGAACAAGGAAGGCCCACAGAAACCGCCACCGCAGCTGAGGAGGATCGGCCGCCGCAGAGGAGTGCACCAGAGGTAGAAGAGGCCCCTCTCCCAGATGGCCAGCCTCAGGAGGCCTCATCGCCTCAGGAGGCGCCATGGTCTTCGGAGGGCGCCACCAGCACTGACGCACCCAACCTCGTTGAGCACCCAGTGTACTTCGCCGGCACGGTGTTGCGGGACGTGAGGGCATGGTACCCCATGCCTTAGAAGCTCCTCCTCGCGCTACTAGTGGCCTCGCGCAAGCTGCGGCACTATTTTCAGGGTCACCCCATCAAGGTCGTCTCGTCATACCCCCTGGAGAGAGTGCTCAGGAGCCCTAACTCAGCTAGAAGGGCCGCTGAGTGGAACATAGAACTGCAAGCGTTTCAGCTCGAATTCAGCACGACCAGAGTCATCAAGGGAGCAGCATTAGTGGATTTTGTGGCAGAATGGACGGAGGCACCAGGCCTCAAGGCCGACGAGGATCGGTCCCTCTCCCTGGGAAGCGAGGCGCCAGAAGGCTGGGTCATGTACTTCGATGGGGCGTTCTCCAGGCATGGCGCTGGGGCTGGGGCGGTCCTTATATCGCCCACTCAGGACAAGCTCTACTACGATGTACAGCTCTGTTTCCAGGAAGGTGAAAAGGTCTCCAACAACATAGCAGAGTATGAAGGTTTAATAGCGGGCTTGAAGGCCGTAGCTGCCCTGGGGGTGAAACACCTCACCATCAAGGGCGATTCGCAGCTCCTTGTCAATTTCTCCAACAAGGTGTACAAGCCGAAAGATGAGCACAAGGAAGCCTACCTTACGGAGGTCCGCAGGATGGAGAAGCAGTTCTGGGGGTTAGAGTTGCAGCATGTGCCCCGTGGCACCAATCAGGAGGCCGACGACATCGCCAAACGGGCGTCCAGGCAGTTACCTCAGGAGCCTGGCGTCTTCGAGGAGCGGCTCTTCAAGCCCTCAGCCCTGCCGTCATTGTCAAACACGGCTCAGCCTCGGGAGTAGCTCCCCCAGCCACCTGCCTCAAGAGCCCCGGTCTGTGGCCCGGCCTCAGGAGCACGCCTTCTCCTGACGATGGAACCTCAGGAGGGGTGCTGGATCACGGAGCTCCGGAGTTACTTAACACAAGGACCCTGCCGGAGAAAGAGGAGGAAGCGGAGCATGTGGCACGGCAGGCCACGGGATACTGCATCAAGGATGGAGAGCTCTACCGGAAGCGACCGAACGATGTATCCCTGTGCTGCATCTCCAGGGAGCAAGGAAAGGAACTGCTGGAAGATATACACAGCGGAGACTGTGGACATCATTCATCATCACGGACCCTCGTCGGCAAGGCGTTCTGCAGTGGGTTTTATTGGCCCACCGCACTCAATGACGCTGTCGAACTGGTGAAAGCTTGTGAGGCCTGCCAGTTCCACGCCAAGCAGATCCATCAGCCGGCAGGAGGCCTTCAGACTATACCCCTTTCGTGGCCATTCGCAGTCTGGGGGCTGGACATCTTGGGCCTGTTTCCTCGGGCGCCAGGGGGGCCGCTACCTCTACGTCGCCATGGACAAGTTCACCAAGTGGGCTGAAGTAGAGGCCGTCCACACCATCCCCGCGGGTTCCACGGTCAAGTTCATCAGGGGCATCGTGAGCCAGTTCGGGGTGCCGAACCGCATCATCACGGACAACGGTTTGCAGTTCACCAGTAACCTCTTCAAAACATACTGTGCTAACCTTGGAACGCAGATATGCTACGCTTCGGTGGCGCACCCCCGAAGCAACGGCTAGGCCGAGCGAGCCAACGTAGAGGTCCCGAGGGGCCTCAAGACCAGGACGTTCAAGAAGAAGCTGGAGGCCTGCGGCAGAGGTTGGTACGACGAGCTTCGGTCCGTGTTGTGGTCCATCCGCACAACCGCGACCAAGCCAACTGGAGAGACCCCGTTCTTCCTGGTCTACGGAGCCGAAGAGGTCCTCCCTCACGAGGTCAGACGTCGCTCCGCGCGGGTCCTGGCGTTCGACGAGATGCAGCAGGACGCCATGCGGGGGATGGACCTCGTGCTGGGGGAGGAACGTCGCCGAGAAGCCGCGCTGCGAGCGGCGAGGTACCAACAAGCACTGCGACGATATCACTGTCGCAACATCCGCCCCAGAACTCTCGAGGTAGGAGACCTCGTGCTCAGGCGGGTTCTCTCCAGGGAGGGACTACACAAGCTCTCTCCCATGTGGGAGGGCCCGTTCATGGTTGTTCATGTTTCCAGGCCCGGCTCCGCACGCTTGGAGACTCAGGAGGGGGTGCCGGCCCAGAACGCATGGAACATCCAGCACCTCTGGAGGTTCTACCCCTAAAAAGGCCCAGAGCCTGTGAAGAAGGCGAATGCCTGTGAAGACTATCCTTTTTGGAAAAGGCCCAGAGCCTGTGAAGAAGGCGAATGCCTGTGAAGACTATCGTTTTTGGAAAAGGCCCAGAGCCTGTGAAGAAGGCGAATGCCTGTGAAGACTATCCTTTTTGGAAAAGGCCCAGAGCCTGTGAAGAAGGCGAATGCCTGTGAAGCTGTCGCGCTTTTGGAAAAGGCCCAGAGCCTGTGAAGAAGGCGAATGCCTGTGAAGCTGTCGCATTTTGGAAAAGGCCCAGAGCCTGTGAAGAAGGCGAATGCCTGTGAAGCCGTCACGTTTTGGAAAAGGCCCAGAGCCTGTGAAGAAGGCGAATGCCTGTGAAGCTGTCGCATTTTGGAAAGGGCCCGGAGCCTGTGAAGAGGGCAAATGCCCGTGAAGCCTGCTTCCCCCAAGAAAGGCCCGGAGCCTGTGAATAAGGCCAACGCCTGTGAAGCTCGCCGCCCGTGACACTCTCACGTAATAATGAGTTGGGGTTGTACATGCCCCGGAGTCTCAGGAGTGCCGGCCTCAGGCCTTGGGGCTCCCTCCCACGCCCAGTGGCAGCACTTAGCTCCGCGCTGGTGAGAAGACGTCAAAGACTAGATTAGGTGCCGGACGCGGCTTTTTCATTTGCTTTCCGTAGTTGGCTTGTTCATTCTCATTCGAAGTTTTATTGAAGTTGTTGCCATCTTTGGCTTGTGGTTCTTCAACTTTTCACTCTCTTGCCTCGATTTCTCTTATGCAAGGCCTCGCGAGGGGGGCAGCCGAGTGCCCTCGCGAGTGTTCCTGTCCTAGTCGCTCAAAGGTTTCGCGACCTGGGTCCATTATAGGAGCACCCCTCCAGTCCGTGCCCCACAGGCACCGCGACACGAACACAGGGCCTGGGTCGGTCGCCCCCCACGGCTGGGGCCGGGAACTATCCACGCGCGGGCACATAGCCGGAAGGCACGATAACAGAAGCAAAGTGATGATTTACAACAATAACCCAAACACGCCCCCGCGGGGCTCCACGCTACTGTCTTTTTACGTAGGAAAAAGGAAAAGAAAGAACAAATCAGGCACAGCTCGCCTCACACCAGCCTGCAAGGAAGACTCGAGCTTCCTCCGGGGCTCAGGAAGACTCCCTCTCGCGCTTCACCGAGGTGCGACGGCAGGCAGACACGCTACCACCTCCCAAGCAGGTACGACGGCGTGGAGGCTGACTGCGGCCACCGCTAGAAGAGTTGCCACCTGAAGAAGAACCGGTGAAGCTTGGGGAATCCTGAGCACAGCCGGTCACGCGAGCGTTGTCCTCTCCATCATCCCCGGGCTTGGATTCCCGGCCACGGTTGTCGTCCTCAGGGCAGCACCCTGCACGGCGACCATCTTCCCCAAACACCCTCACGTAGAGGGTGGCATCGCCGTCAAACTTGAAGTGCAGGGTGCACCGACGGCTCAGGCCACACGCGCGGGCAAACGTCTGCCAACCGCGGGCCAAGGCCAGGCTCCCGGCTGCGGAGACCTCCAGTGAAGCCCATGAGGCCCGGCTGCAGCAGCCGTCTGCCTGAAGCCAGAGGCCGCCCGGGGCGCCGACCGGGAGCTCGCCGAGGAGGAAGCGAGGAAGTTGAAGTCGGGTGCTATTCGGCTCCGCCGACCACACGACAAACTCCGGCAACACCTCTGCAGCGCGAAAGCGTGGCCTAGGAGGACGCGCAACCGAAGCGCGCCCCCCGGCCGCAGCAGTCCGCCCGTCACCGTGGTGGAAATCGTCTCCACGGCCGCGGGGAGCTGCCGTGGTGGCCACAGGATGTTTGCGAGGGCGCCCTCGGCCGCGCTTGGGCGGGGGAGAGGCAGGCTCAACCTGGCGAGCCTTCCCCTTCTCTGCGGCCGAGAACCTCCTCGACGGGGCCATGAAGAAGAAGAAGAAGCAAGGGAGGATGAATAGGAAGGGCATGCGCCGATCCGTACTTATAGCTGGGGAAGGCCAACCGCCGACCCCCACGATCACAGGTAATCATGAGCCGATTTTGCATGCAGGGACTTGTCCAATCCGCGCAGTTGCCGAGGCGCCGTGGGGAAGTGGAGACACCCACGTCCAATCAACCGCCACACGGCGCCCAAGGCCACAGACTGTTAGGGCCCGCGGCGCTTCGCCCTTGCCCTTTCGCCTCCCTGCACGACCAAGTCCGGGCACGCCTTGGGCCCGAGGGCTACTGTCGGCATTTTGGGAACGGGGGTCCCTAGACTTACCTGCCTGCGGCCTGCGGCATGGCTCAAAAGGGGGCCCAGCACGGCCCATCTTCATCAACACAGACCCAAGACCCTCGCGAGGGGCCAAGCCTCGCAGGGCAGACGACACGGAGCTTCCTCAGGCACGGCCTCATCAGGCTGGCTCGCGAGGAGGCCGAGAGATCAAGGCGGGGTACCTCACGAGGTGCCCGTGACGCAAGCCATGACGACCAAGGGCGCCAGGCGGGCGCCAGCCCGCGCAGTGTCCTCCTTTCCTCTTTGGTGCAAAGGGAGCAAGCGCAGGCGAGAGCATCAAGCAAAGGCACCCGTTTCGGTGCAACGAGACCAAGACCAGTCCAACGGCAGGGAGGAAGTCATTGTGGAGCCCAAGCCGGCGTCACCACCAGAGCCTTTGGCAGGCGAGGACCAACTTTAGTCAGGATAAGTGTACCAGATGTTCCCCTTCAAAATGGCCATTTGTTGGCGCCCTTCCCGCTCAATATTTGGGAAGAGGCCCAGGGCCTTTGCCTATAAATAGGACTAGCCACCCACAGGGTAGGGAGGATCTGGAATCGGCCAACCCAGAAACTAGCTAGGATCGCAATCGAGAAGAGAGAGAGAGGGAAGGGTGACTGAACTCCCCCTAGCAGTTCATCCCCCCAACTAAGAACAGACCCTTGCGAGGCTGTTCTCCCTTGTATTGCTCATCGTCATCAGCCCAAGAGGCAATCCACCACACCACACACTGGAGTAGGGTATTACACCACAACGGTGGCCCGAACCAGTATAAACCCTGTGTCTCTTGTGCTGTTCTTTCCATAGCTTAGATCTTAGCGAGGCGGAGGGGTGCAGGTAGGTAGAAGGCGAAATCTCTGCACGCACCCCAGTGTTCGAACCTCAAGGGTCTGCTGGAACCCAAAATCTGACAGCGGGGTATATATTTGAGCCCATGAGGTCCAAGCTCAATAGCCCACTTGGCAATCCGGCCAGTTGCTTCTCAGTTTTGAATGATATCACCCAGAGGAGCTGAACTGACCACTGTGATGGGATGGCCCTGAAAATAATGTTTAAGCTTCCGGCTTGCCATAAACACTCCATACACCAACTTCTGCCAATGCGGATACCTCTGCTTTGACTCAATGAGCACCTCACTGATATAATAAACCGGCCGTTGAATCGGATATTCTTTGCCAAGCTCCTTGCGCTCTACCACAATAGCTACGCTAACAGCCCGGGCATTAGCAGCCACGTACAGCAATAACGGCTCTTTGTTAATTGGTGCTACCAGTACGGGCGGTCCAACTAGCTGCCTCTTCAAATCCTCGAACGCTTTATCAGCTGCCTCGCTCCAGACAAAGTTATCTGTTTTCTTGAGCATCTGATATAAAGGGATGGCCTTCTCTCCAAGGCGACTGATAAACCGGCTCAGGGCTGTAATCCGGCCGGCCAGACGTTGAACGTCGTTGATACATGCCGGTTTAGCCAAGGATGTAATTGCTGCAATATTTTCCGGATTAGCCTCGATGCCTCTGTTGGACACCAAAAAACCCAAGAGCTTGCCTGCCGGGATACCAAAGACACGCTTCTCCGGATTGAGCATCATCTTGTAAACCCGGAGATTGTCAAAGGTTTCTCTCAAATCATCTATCAATGTCTCCTCCTTTCTGGACTTTACCACAATATCATCCACATATGCATGAACATTGCTCCCAATTTGCTTATGAAGGCAATTCTAAACACATCGCTGGTAAGTTGCCTGGGCACTCTTGAGTCCAAAAGGCATGGAAACATAGCAGAAGGCTCCCAAGGGAGTTATGAAAGTTGTCTTCTCCTGGTCCTTAACTGCCATTTTGATCTGATGATAACCAGAGTAAGCATCCAGAAAACACAAACGGTCACAACCTGCCGTAGCATCAATTATCTGATCAATGCGAGGGAGAGCAAAGGGGTCTGCAGGGCAAGCTTTGTTTAAATCTGTGTAATCCACACACATAGGCCAAGTGCATTTTTCTTAAGAACCAGCACCGGATGAGCCAACCACTCTGGATGAAAGACCTCTACAATAAACCCTGCGGCCAACAGACGGGCTACCTCTTCACCGATAGCCTTACGTCTTTCTTCATTGAAGTGGCGGAGAAACTGCCGGACCGGTTTAAACTTAGGATCAATGTTGAGTTTGTGCTCAACGAGTTCTCTCGGTACACCTCGCATGTCAGAAGGTTTCCATGCAAAGATGTCCCGATTCTCATGGATGAACTCGATGAGCGCGCTTTCCTATTTGGGATCCAGGTTGGCGCTAATGCTAAACTGTTTGGATGAGTCGCCAGGAACAAAGTCAAGCATCTTAGTATCTATAGCCGATTTGAATTTCAACGCCGGATCATGTTCCGTAGTCGGCTTTTTCAAAGAGGTCATATCTGCCGGATCAACTTGCTCCTTATAGAATTTCAACTCTTCCGTTGCACAAACTGATTCAACATAAGCCGCATCACCTTCCTCACACTCCAAAGCAATCTTTCTGCTTCCATGTACTATGATAGTCCCCTTATGACCTGGCATTTTAAGCTGTAGATAAACATAACATGGCCTCGCCATGAATTTAGCATAAGCTGGCCGCCCAAACAAGGCGTGGTACAGACTTTTGATCTTTACCACCTCAAATATCAATGTTTCTGACCTTGAATCATAGTCATCTCCAAAAGCTACCTCTAAGGCTATCTTGCCCACAGGATATGCAGACTTACCAGGCACCACACCATGAAAGACCGTATTTGATGGTTTAAGATCCTTATCTATCAACCCCATATGGAGGAATGTATCATAATATAAAATGTTGATACTACTTCCCCCATCCATGAGTACCTTAGTAAACTTGTATTGCCCAACTTAAGGGGCTACCACCAGGGCCAAGTGACATGGATTATCAACCCGGGGAGGGTGATCCTCTCTACTACACAAAATAGGTTGCTCAGACCAGCGTAAATACTAAGGCACTGCTGGTTCAACAGAGTGTACTGCCCTCTTGTGCAGCTTCTGATCGCGCTTACACAAACTAGTGGTGAAGACATGATATTGCTCGCTATTTAGCTGCTTGGGATTGCTCTCATAACCCGACTGCTGTTGCTGCTGCTGATTTCCCTGATGGTTGTAACCTCCCTGGTTGCCTTGGTGCCCTTGATTGATGTGTCCGGTTTGATTGCCTTGAAATCCTAAACCAGAACCACCACCTCCGTAACCCGGCCCATGGAAACCTCCTCCTGAACCGCCGGGTGGGCCGTTATCATACTAGAACATATTGGAATTCTTGAAATCCCGCATGATATAACAGTCCTTCCAAAGATGTGATGCTGGCTTTTCCTTTGATCCATGCTTTGGACAGGGCTGATTTAACAGGCGTTCCAAATTGGGGCCTGAACCTCCGCCCCTCTGGGGCTGTTTGCCTTTACGGCACTGGCCATTCTCCTGCGCATTAGTGTTAGCAACAAAGTCCAAGCTGCTGTCAGCCTTGCGCTTACCGCCGTTTCCATGGCCTGCCGGATTATGCTGCCGACCCTTGGCGTTGCCGTTCTTCTTACTTTTCCCCGGTTTGTCCTCCTCCGAATCCGGGTCTTTGGTATTATTTGAATCGGCGTATTTAACCAAAGCGGCCATGAGCGTTGACATATCATTGCAGTGACGCTTGAGCCTTCCCAATTTTTGTTTGAGCGGCAAGAAATGGCAATTGCCCTCTAATGTTAACACTGCGGTGTCTGCATTGATACGATCTGATGAATGCAAAATCGCTGAGACCCGTTTGACCCAATGGGTTGTGGACTCCCCTTCCTCTTGGACACAAGCGGCTAGATCGATAATTGATATCGGCTGCTTACAAGTATCTTTGAAGTTCTGAATAAACCGGTGCTTCAATTCAGCCCATGATCCGACAGAGTTGGTCGGTAAGCTCTTCAACCACGTGCGAGTTGTTCCTTCCAACATCATGGTGAAATATTTAGCACACACTGCCTCATCCACATCTAACATCTCCATTGCCATCTCATAGCTTTCCACCCATGCCTCTGGTTGTAAGTCAGCGGTGTAATTTGGTACCTTGCGAGGTCCCTTGAAGTCCTTAGGCAGCCTTACATGATGCAAAGCGGGGGTGAGACACGGCACCCCTAAGGAACTAAACACCACCCCTGGCTCTACTGAAGCGGTAGGGTGAACCGGAGTATGTTGTCGTGCTCCGTGTCGAGCTGCTAACTCGGCCTCCCGACATGCGCGGCCATGGTCTACAACATCCTGCGCATTAGCACCTCCCCCTGCCGGGTTGTTTCCTCGTGGTGAATTTCGGCGACATGCACTACTGGACACGGTCGGTTCGTCCTCAACGTGCCTGCTATAGCTCCGACTTGGACAGGGAGTGGAATCAATCCTCTCACGATTGTGTGAATATGCCTACTGTTGATTTAGCGCTGTTTGAAGGAGTTCCCTAGCCCGGCGTGCTTCAACCGCAACTGGTGACTCGCCATCGGTCGGGAGGGCTGCCAGGCGTGAAGCGGTGGCCACAATATTGTCCAACGGGTTGGAATAATGTCCGGGAGGTGTTGGTACATATTGTGGTACAACATTGTTCTGGCGAGGTGGGTCCATCATGCGCGGCTGAACCGGCGCTCCTGTCCTTGGTGCCTCCACCCGGTTTAGTATGGGTTGGTTACTAGCTCCTGTACCTGGTGTGTTGAAGAGATTCTGCGGTTCGAAAACCGATGGGAGACATGATCAGTACCTTCTTCTCATAACTTCCTCTGAAGCATTCTAATCCAGCCTAATCCGGTATGCCTGTGCTTCCAATTCAGCCCGTTCTGTAGCCATCCTAGCATTCTCTGTCGCCAGGTCCACTTTAGCTTGAGCTATCTGATCTTTCACCTTTACAATCTCCGCATTGTGCTGATCCCTGGCCGCTGCATCCACCTCCGTGGCCATCAACGTTGCCAAAGCGTCGAATAAATCGGACAGGACTTGGGCCGGGGGCGGCGATGAGTCCTCCCCTGCTGGTGTGGCCGTTGTTGAACCGGAGAGCATTGCTGCGGCGGTAGATGAATGAAGCACTGATTGTGTGCCGGCCATGAAGATGGCGGCCCGGTTTGGTAGATCAGGGGAATCCGAAATACTGTTGCCCTCGGATCCTCCATCACTCCGGCTGTCCTACAACTGGTAAAGCGTTTCGGTTTCTCCAGAAGACTCGTCATCAGAACAGACCACGGTCTCTCCATCGCAAACCGGCCCGTCCTCATACCCCGCTCCATGGACGACACCTATGAAAACATGCTTTGCCACGGGCTAAACCGGCGAAGAACTTGCACGCCGAGCCGTTTCGATGATGTCGATGCAGATGTCCGGCTCAGGGGCTGGTTCACCGATCTTGCCGATGAAGACGTGAATTCCACCAAAGGGGACCCGGTACCCGTATTCTATTGAATTGGCTTCGGGACCCCATCCTGTGTTGTCGATGTAGAGCTTGCCGCGACGACTCTTTGTCATCTGGCCCACAACGTATCCCGTAAGTCCATCAAAGCTGCCCTTCAAGAACTCGAAACCATCATGCGATAGCCCCACGGTGGGCGCCAACTATCATGGGTTTGTCATGGTAGATGTCCTTGTGAAAGGACATAGTCGTGGAGCCATCGCTACGGGTTAGCCTAAAGGGGTTAAACCGAACAAGGGGACACGGGGAGTTTTATACTAGTTCGGCCTCTTCAGAGAAGGTAAAAGCATACGTCTAGTTGTGATTGGTATTTCTAGGGTTTCGAAGGCCAGGGAGCGAATCCGCTTTGTCTGGCTCTCGAGTTGTTGTCTGTCCCTCAACCGCTGTCGGGTCGTCCCTTTATATACATAGGTTGACGCTCGCCGGGCTACAGAGTCCCGAAGCCGGATTATAAACGTATCCGGTTCAGTCTCTATCCTTCCTATCTTACAATACAAGTTACATGACTAGGTCGGTTTACATTTACAGGCTTTAACCCGCCTTTGGGCCTTGGGCCTTCATGAAGCGCCATCATCCTTGCATCTTCATGGGCTTCTAATCTTCAAGGAGTCAACCCGGCTACATAAGGCCGGTTTACCTCCAGTAGTAATATCCCCAACAAGTTCCCATACATCATTCAATTCGAATTGCACCAACTCCTCTTGAATGGCATTCATCCAATCTGGATCATTCATGGCTTCTTCATACTTGGTAGATTCTGCCAATGAAACAAAGGAGAAACTTCCATAGTAGTTAGCCAAACGAGTGTGTGAACGAGTTGTGGGTCGATAACCTAGATTCACAATTTCATCGAGAATTAATGAAGGATCAACTCGATTTGCCACATGAGGATGAGCATTTTCTTCGTGATGATCATTATCATCAGCATCAGCATGTGTATAATCATGCCCTTCAGGATTGCCATTTTGATCGACATTTGGATTTTGATTCCCATTTCCATTCGGAGGAGCATTTGCTTCGGAAGTGTCTTGACGAGTTCTGCTTCAAGTCATAGGAGCATCATCATCAGATGATTCAGGTGCATTTCCTTCAATAGGCTTGATGCTTCCAATGGCCATTTGTCGAAAAACATCCGATATCAACGGTTCATCTATCACATTTGGCAGGTTCTCCTTTTGTGAGCCGTTAGATTCATCAAACCACACATTTACCTTTTCCATGACTTTCATGTGGTGAGACTTATAGACACGATACATATGCGAGTTTGAGACATAACCAAGAAGAAAACCTTCATGTGCCTTAGGTGCAAACTTGGAAGAGCGATTCATATCAAGATTGTAACAAGGTGCACCAAAAACACGTAGATAAGAAACATTCAGTTTCTTGCTAGTGATAAGCTCATAAGAAGTTTTCTTAAGGAACTTGTGAAGATAAACACGATTGGTAACATGACAATCAGTGTTAATTGCATTAGCCCAGAAGCGAATGGGAGTTTTGTACTCACTGAGCATTGTTCTCGCCATTTCAATGAGAGTTATGTTCTTTCGTTGAACAACTCCATTCTGTTGGGGAGTGTATGCAGCAGAGAACTCATGAGTAAAACCATGATCATCGAGGAATTCAGCAATATGAGTATTTTTGAACTCAGTTCCATTGTCACTTCTGACATGCTTAATTTGCACATCATATTCATTATGGGCCTTCTTAGTGAAGCTTTTGGAGATTTCTTGGGTGCAGGTCTTGTCTTCGAGGAAGAATACCCAAGTATAACGAGAGAACTCAGCAACAATAACTAGACCATAATGATTGCCACCGAAGCTTGCATAATTTTGAGGATCGAATAAATCCATATGAAGAGTTAAAGTGGTCTTGTTGTGGTCATAACTATCTTGGATGACCGATGCTTCATAGCCAATTTTCCAGCCTCACAAGTAGCACATAGACGGTTCTAATCTAATTTTACATCTGGAATGCCATAGAGATGATTTTTCTTCACCAGGGTCTGCAAATTTCTCATACCTACATGACCAATTCTATGGTGCCATAGACATCCTTCGGTTGCTTTTGTAAGCAAACAAGCTTGGACTGAGGGACCCTTAGAGAAATCCACAATATAAAGATCACCCCTTGTAATTCCCTCAAAGACGAAGGAATTGTCAGAGGCCATGAAGACAATGCATTTGGATATGGAGAATAAAACTAGCATGCCTAAATTACATAGCTTGCCAACTGACATAAGATTGAATCCAAGGGATTGAACAAGTAACACATCATAAATAGATTTGTCATTTGATATAACAAGTTTACCAAGCCCAATTACCTTTCCCTTGTTGTTGTCGCCAAAAGTGATATACTTCAGAGGAGAAGCAGTTAAGTTCGGGTCGACAAACAACGACTTGTCTCCGGTCATATGACTGGTGCATCCATTATCCATTCAGTGCACCTAGAGACATAGTCCTACAGAAGAATTTGGCTTTCTTAAACACCCACATCTTTGCAGGTGGCTTCGAAACAAATGAACAAGCAGGATATGGTTTCTTTTGATAAACATAGTTGTTGCTTGATGAGATGCGAGTATAAGTGAAGGAATAAGCATTGAAATTATTTCCAGACGAATGAGCATACACTACTGCAGGATGCTGCTAACGCGACACTACGATCAGAGACCCTTCAAGAAACTATGTGTGATGCCATAATCGCAAACAGTGCTGTATGAAAACCGTCAAAAAGGTGAAAACGTTTGTGATGGAGGATGCATCAAACATGGTTCAGATTTTACTTGTGTATGCGATCCAGGGCATATGGTTCAGTCCAATGAACAGTTTGCGATGAGGCGGAATAAAAGAAATGGGCAGCCTGATGATGGCGTGTGTGATATAGAGCATACGGTTCACTTGGATGAATTGTTTGTGATTAGGCAACACAAAAGAAACGGGCAGCCAGATGAAGGTGTGTGCGATATACAGCATACGATTCACTCGGGTGAATTGTTTGTGATTAGGCAACACAAAAGAAACGGTCAGCCAGATCAAGGTGTGTGTGATTGAGGGCATACGCTTCAGAAGGATTAACTGTTTGCGATTAGGCAACGGAATAGAAACGGGTAAGCCAGATCAAAGTGTCTGCTATTGATGGCATACACTTCACATGGATGAACTATTTGCGATTAGTCACAACAAACTGAAATAGTTAGATGGATCAATGTGTGTGCGCTAGACGGGCACACCCATTCTAATTAAAAGACGTGTGCTCACATTGCCTATTGCGGTGCACCCTATTGTACAAACGCCACGTATGCCTTCTAGGAATAGTGCCACACTTATAACCGTCAGTAAATTTTGAGCATGTGTCCCGTCACATTCCAAATTGCAAACCTGTTCACACCGATCCAAACCTAAACGGTTTCCCACTTAGGAGTGTATTACTACGCGGTTATAAATACTACTACTCCAAGATGACTGCACATTCCTCCTCAACTCCTCATCCACAAAAAGTCAAAAACAAAGAAGTCATTCATCATCGTTCCCTTGCGTCTGCCATGTCCAGCGCGAGTTCTGGGTCGAGAGATTGCCATCAGGGAGAGGCGAGCCTGGAAGCGGGAGCACGAGAGATGTCCCGCCTCACCGCGATAGTAGCCAACATGTCCCGCCGCACGGCCGTAGCAGCAGAGAGGTCCCGCCGCGCCGCCGAAGCAGCACGGAGGACCCGTCGCGCCATCGATGCAGCAGACTGGTCCGGCCGCGTCGCGGAAGCAGAAGAGATGTCCCGCCGTGCTGTGAATGCAGCAGAGATGTCCTCCCTTGCCACGGTGGCCTGGGAAAATGCCTCACGGGCAGGCGACACTACAAAAAAATACACTTCCGTGATGATACGTGTTTGTCACAGTAGGTCACTTTTTTTGTCATGCATGTACATCCATGACAAATTTATGACAGAATCAAGATAGTCATACCTATGCTGTCGTAGAAGTGTTCCATGACATTACCAAAATTATCATCACGGAATTGTCCACTTCCATGACGATAAATCGCGCGTCACAGAAGTGCTTTCGTCAAGGGTGACCGACACGTGGCATCCACCGTAACGGAACGCCGTTAAGCTATCGGGTCGGGTTTTGGATCCGATAACCCATTAACAGCCCCGACCAATGGGAAATTTCCACGTGTAAAATTCTTATTGGCCGGACGAAACACGTGTCAGCTCGTCAGTGGGTCAGATAGGCGCCTATGATACGTCGACACGTGGCACGGCCCAACAGAGGCCCATTCCTGTGAAAAGGCCGGCCCATTTGACTTGGTCAAAAGGTGGCGGGCCGACCCATGGAAAGCCTATTAATGGCCTGTTCGCATATAGCCCATTTACAGCCCGCTAACCCAAGGCCCGTTACGCCCTATCCAAATTAGGCCCAATAGCGTCATCTAGGCTATCCAATATGATTCCAACCCGTTTTCACTTCTGGCCCATGTATGCCCCTTGACGTCTTTCGGCCCATATGAGGCCCTATGTAACTCTTGGCCTATTAATGGCCCGTGGTGAAACTGGCCCGTAATGAACAGTGTATCACTTTACACCCATTAACGACCCGTGGTGAAACTGGCCCGTAATGAACAGTGTATCACTTTATACCCATTAACGGCCCGTTATTCTGTTGGGCCGTTTCCGGCCAATGTTATCTTTCGGCCTTCTCAGAGCCCATTTATTCTTGGGCTCATTTCCAGCATTCGTTTACTTACGGCCCGTTACTGTCATTTTCTGCTTGTGGGCCAAATTCATCCCGTGGTTACAGTCGGCCCGTTTGTGGTCCGTTAATACGTTGGACCGTTTTCATAGCGTCATCAAATACGGCCTATTGACGATGGCCCGTTACGGTCGGCCCATGAACGGACGATTCCAACTCTAGCCCGTTTACGGCCATAATGCGGCATGTTATTGGCCCATGTTTGGCTAATCGATCATACGGCCCGTATAAGGCCCATTGATGATGCAACCCGTAGAAAGCCCATTGTTTCTACGGCCCGTAGAAGGCCTACTGTTTCTACGGCCCGTAGAAGGCCCACTGTTTCTATGGCCCGTAGGAGGCCCAGTGTCACTACAGTAAATATTAGCCCATGGTTATTGTGGCCTAGTTTTAAAAAATAGGTTATTGCAGCCACTAGTTAACTGCGGAAAAATAACTGCAATGACTACAAGCAAACAAATAAACAAGACAATAAGGAAATAAAAAAGCAAGCAACTAACGTTAGGCTATCACGGCTATTACACATATTACATCCACTAGGCATCAAAGTTCGCCACCAGTGCAAATATAGGGAACAAAGCAGCATATCATATACACTGGCCGTCAAAATTGGCCACCAGTGCAAATAAACGCGGCAGCAAAACAAGAGCATAACTGAAACAACTTCAGAAGAGCTCAAGAAACGTTATCCTGGGTATCCACCATGCTGGCAATAAGCTTAGCAAGCTGATTAGCTTTGTCCTGTTTGGCGCTAAAATCCTCCAATGCTTGCTGTTGCACCAGAAAGTATGCATTTGAATGCTCCAGGGACTTCCGCAGTCCTTCCACTTCTTATCGCAGCACAGCTGATCGATGTCTTTCAGCTTGTATTTGAGACTCAAGAAACCGAACTGATTCAGACAGTGACTTTGAATAGCTTGTGCAAGCGGTAGTGGCCAGTAACTCCAACACTAAACCAAGACAGGATGTGTCACTATCCTGAACCTTATCTGCATTACTTCCTTTACCGTTGCTTAATAAGGCACTCTTCCCCAATATTCTGTCAGCATTCTAAAAGAAGAAACAAGCAGACACATAACAAGTTTAGCATGTACTAGTATATGAAACTCATTTAGGTGAACCAGTTCATTAGTAAGGTGGACATGATTAAACTACCAAGTCTTCTATTGCCAAGTACTAGTACATAATAAAAGCATCAAACAAACATATATCTATGTCCTATGGTAGCAATGGAATCTTAAATTAGAATAGTTGTTCTTCAGGTTTAGGCACTTGTTCTACATGACCAGAGTACAGTAAGACGCAAGAATATAATACTTAAAAATAGAAAATGAGCTCATAGACCTTACCACATTCTTGGTTCGGGACCAGTATAGAACAAGGCGTTCCCAGTCATCTTCTAGTAAATGCGTCTTAGGAGAACGTAAGGGAATTTGATGAGTTTCTTTGCCGGTGAAGTACGTTTTCTTCAGGTAATTCCGATACTGCCACCAAGCATTCTTGAAGATAGCAAAGGTATTAGCACAGGTTACCTCATCCTGAGTTTCCAAATCGATCCTTCTCTATAGAGAAAAATGGGAAAATTTGCTGTATTATAACCATCATGGAGGTAGGATGTATGGGACGAAGCAAAGTAATTGCCATGAATAACATTACTTACACATAACTCCTGGACAAACACCTGCAACTGGCGTTTTCCTTCATCTTCAATATAATATTTCCAAGATGGGATGATACGCACATACGGTTTAACAACATCAAATGCAATAGATGCTAAACTACGACTAGCTGGTTGTGCTTCCTCCACAGGAATAAGCGTACTAACCGGTGGAGTTGGGGTTCGCCGTGATAGTACTGGCCCTTTGGGCACTAGAGCTGCCTTACTAACTGCTCTTGTTTGGGAGCTCTGTGGTGGAGATCGTGCTGTGTCAACAGGAACTGGGTTACTATCGGCTGGGGTTGGGGTTAGATTGGGTGAAGCTGGTTCTCTATCCATCGTAGTAGGGGTACAATCTGCGAGAGTTTGGGTTATGTGTGGTAGGGCATGTTCTTGTGCATGTACAACCGGGGTGCTATCTCCACCAAGAGATAGCACTGTTTTATTTGAAGACCGTGTTTTTAGTCCGCTAGATACTGGCATCACCCGCTCCAATTGAAATGGCTGATAAACAGGAAACATAGTTGAATGTACAGACATTGTATGAGAGACAGATGCAATAGATAGTACGGAAAAAAGAGGGCATGAAATAGTTGACATGTGTATTGTTTAACTATAACGGATAGCATGACATAATTTCACATATATGATGTCTATCCAAACCGGATAGCATAGCATAACATAATTCAAAGATATGATGAATAACTAAATAGGATCGCATGACATAATTCACCTACTTGTTATCTAAGTAATCAGGATCGCATCATTTAATTCACATATGTGATTTATATGCTAAACAAAGGGCATTCGATATGATGTCTGAACTAAGAACATGGTGTTGAATATTATGTATATGATGTCTAAACTATGCAATGCAAGACACCGTATGCATGATATGAGCAGTATAACCGTGCCAAGTTAGAGCATACACCTCAATGGGGGAATAGGACTGGTCATCTGTCTCTGAATCCATCTCTGAGGAGCTATCGGGACCCAACAAGAGATCTGCTTCAAAAGGTAGCACTGTCTGCTCTGAAGGCCTTGTTTTCACTCCATATTTTTCCATCTCCCACCCAAATGGCTGATTCACAGGAAGAGTAGTTTAATGTACAAACATTGTCGACAAATGGAAATGTAATGAAGAAAAGGATGGGCAAGATATCATTCAAATATATGATGCCTGGTTAAACAGGATGGACATTTCACATATATTATGGTTGGCTAAAAGACATGAGACTGCATAATTCCCATATATGATATAGAAACTAAACAGGTGGCATTACAGAACATGTCTAAACTAAGAAGATGACATATATGATGTCAAAAGTAGGCACTGCAAGGCAACATATGCATGATATGACTAACATCATCATGCCAAGGTAGAGCAAACACCTTGGGGGTAAATAGGAGTGGTCAGCGGCGTCCGAATCCGCCTCAGAACAGATATCTTCCTCTGGATTACAATCTGGAGAGGGGTGGGGAGGGTTTGCCATTGAACCCACCATGGAGCGATGTCTGCAGGACATTGTATTGCCGCGCAAAACTCTTCTCTTTTTCTCTACATGTTTAGCATGACTGTGTACAATATCTGACATGCATACGAAAAAAATATGGTGAGATTATGTAAGGAGAGCATGCAGAAATTTAGAGTGATGGTAACAACCAGTGGATCGATGTTTTCCGTTGAACCAAAATAGCCCTAATGGATCGACGTGAATGTATAGTAATAAGTGATGCAACAAGTGTACAACCTCTTTGCCGTAGCCGGGTCGACCTCAGCATCATTGGGTTGGTCACTGAAGCAGTTGAGGCAGAGGTGGCTGTCGGAGGTGTGGAGGAAGATCTGAGGAATCTGTAGACGGTGTCCAGGGCACTGCTCTGTTGTGACAGATCGTTCTGTCGTTGGAGCAGCTCCGGTGAGCCGTAAGACGTCAAGGCTGAAGCAGCACAAGACAGACATCGTCAATCTCAAGTGGGATTCTAATAGCATCTCCAATACATGATGTAAAATGGATGTAAAATTAAGATCACCAAAAACCACCTGACTACAACATATGAGGTAAAAACTGTTGACTCTGAACTTAACTGTCGAAACTGAAATTTACTGTGGAATCTGAATGCTATTGTCGAAACTGAACGGGTAGCAGAGAGGCACTTGACATGTAGTTTAGGGAGGGCCTGCAGTTCATCTTCAACCTGCACCCCCCTGAGCCGCCAGCCACCACCGGCCGAACCGTCGGCCCTAGTGTCGCCTCGCCGCCCCGAAACAACTCGCCACCGCCACCCCGGCCAGCCCTCTAGGCCCCCTGCCCCCACCCTGAACCCTAAGATAGATAGTGGGGTACCTCTCCGGCGAGCCCCCGTCCCTGCTGCGGGTGGTTCTTCCTTAACTCCGGCGAGCCCCCCAACCCCTGAAAATCGACTGACCCAAAAATCGATTCAGTCGACTGAAGTGTGGCTTAATCGGAGCAGAGAAGCAGCACAAGCGAGGGGGAGAGCAGCAGCAGCAGCTGGGCGAGCGAGCGATCGAGCGAGAGCCGGAGCAGCAGCAGCAGATCTGGCTGGTATGGACGCCGCCGCCGAAGGGGCCTCGCATTGTGGGAGAGCCGTCGTGGAGATGTCGCCCGTGGCGCCGGCTTCAAGGTAGCCACTCCATGGGGGTGCGGGATGGAGCACCGTCGGCGCCGGGAGGTTGAGTTAAGAAGAAGGTGTGATGCGATGAGTGTACAACCTCTTTGGTGGCACCGAGTAGGCCTCAGCTTCGTCCGAGGAGTCGGTGAGGATGTTGCGGTTCCGGTGGAGCAGGTTAAGGCGGTGCTGTGGGGATGGAGCAGCCGCGATAGATGAGGCGATCGTCGGAGCAGCTCCTTGGAGGTGGAGGACAGGGCGGCTGAACCGGCGGGACGGTGATATGGACGACGGATCCTCATCCGGGGAGGTGGACGAGGGACGTCGAGCTGTTGCACTGCACGACGTCATCGGGGAAAAGGCTCCGGCTGGGCAGCGGTGACATGGCGGACGGATGAGGGTGGGGTTTCGCGGCTGGAGCGGAGAGGTTATGGCGGCCTGGGATTTCGAATGGCGAAAAGGGGGCGATGGGAGGGGGTGAAGCATGACTTAGGAACGCGCTTGTCCAAAATGTAGGGTGTGTTACAAAAGTACCCCCCACCGATTTGAACTAGCGGCCCTTTCGGCTCAGGGTTAGAAGGGGGATTTCACGTGTCGGGATTTGGCAGCTGGAGGGAGTTTTCGCGCGCGTTGTAATTTCGTGATAGCAAGGCGCGGGTTGTGAAGGCGCCAGTTTTGGGAGCACGATATCTGAATTTTCGGGATATAACAAGACGCGGGTTGAATTGTAGGGACAAGCCTAACATGTAGTAATATTGTACTTGTACGTACCAAATTAATTCGCACTTCCCTCAACCAAAAAGAAAACGAAAAAAACAAAACTATTCACACAACACAAAGAGAGAGTCTTGCCCCATTTTACTATACAAATGCTATTCAAAGCTACTCCCTCCTTCCATCTATATAGGGCCTAATGCGTTTTTTGATGCTAACTTTGACCAAATATTAGAGCAATGATATATGACATGCAACTTACACAAAGCACACCGTTAAATTCGTCTGTGAAAGGTTCTTTCAATGATATAATTTTCACATTGTGCATGTCATGTACTATTAATCTTGTCAATAGTCAAAGGCGGTCTTAAAAATCTCATTACGCCCTATATAGATGGAAGGAGGGAGTATGAATCCATGTTATGTCCAATTAAATTTTTTCGCTTGCTGTATAATGCATGTAACCTACTCATACCAACATTTTAGTGCATTCCAAATTACTATACTACCGCTGCAATTCGAACTAAATTTGAATTCGTTTCTCTATTTCAATAAGAATCTACAATCATGATTGTTGCCAACTTCAACCATCATAGTTTCCTTGCTATCCGCCAGATATAAATCAGACGGCCTATAATGCAGGATGGCAGGCACACCATCATCAACAACTCTGTTTTTTATAAGAGTAGAGATAAAACATATTAAATGTAGTATATCATGTTCATAACCACACCATGTGTATCACCGTTAAATATATTCACACATCCGTCGGTTTGAAACACTATGATAAATTCTTCAAATATCCGAATTCACTTTTTATAATGAAGTATATATGATCTCTATTCGTGTTTTACACCCACACAACCCTCTTATCTTTGTAGCTAGCACTAACTTTCTCTTGTGCATGCACACGCCCGCATCCCTCTCACCCTCCCTCAGCATTCTCTAGATTCATCGCGCAAATTCGTCTTTTCACTTTAGGTCATTCACCCACGGTGTGTGTAGGCCCCCCAGCTCCTTCTTTACGGCACACATCAATCGATATGCCTCTCTAGCCAGGTGTGCCTAGCACAAACACAAGCTTCCCCTCTTCTCTTGTCACCGTCCATGCCTCACTCCCACCACTCTTTTCACCGTTCTCGTACTCGCACACTCCTCCCCCTCGATATAGTATGCCTCTCGTACCACCTCCTACATGCATCCCTCTCTCTATCCGTCTCCTCATGCCTCATTTGCTTCTAACACACACATGCATGTATACCGATCGATCTCCCAACATATACCTAGATCGACTTTAACTACCCCCCCCATCGATCGACGAAACTCACAAGTTATGTCTCTCCTTTATCTTACAAAGGGCGATTGATCTTCCTATGTAGTTACGTCTGCTTACCACAGCCACATCGTCCCCCCTCATCATTCGTGCATGCCTCCTGACCCGTCTCTCACATGCACGTGCATAGACAACAAGTAGCCATCTCCTCTCTTATTGATATTGCGGGCGTGCCCTCCGTTTGTCTAGCAAGCCTATCCCACCATTTGTTAGAAGCAACTCCACTACCACCCCCTCCAACACTCTAGCTCTATCTCTCTCCCAACCTTATTCATCTCCTGCACATATGCATGGATGCCGATCGATCTCCCTTAATACATGAGGTAGATCAATCTCCTTAATACATGAGGTAGGCCTCTCTCCTCCTCCACACATATACCAGCCATTGTACCTCTATAGTTAATTGGGCCTCCCTCTTCCCGCACCACACACTGATAGTCGAGCGCTGCAGGTAGGTATCCATGCCACAAAGACAAACTGCACATGTCCCATCTCATGTTCCAGTAGGCCAGCCACTCTATATCTTTGACGTGGGCACACACAAATTCGATGGCACTCTTTATCGATCGCGCGTGCACACACACACATACACATCATCCCTCTCTTCGATTCTATGGACACCTCAAGCCGATGATACCTCCACTCTCTTCTCGTGGATCGCCCCCTCTATATATATGTTATATCCAGGACTCTATTTCACACACATTG
>NC_041380.1:289766650-289774918 GCF_002162155.2 Triticum dicoccoides | reverse complement strand
ACACACACACAAACTCTCTAGAACCCACACACTATATCTCTCTAGGTTTGTATCTCTCTCACACAATCCCATGTAGGTGGTGTACATATACAAGAAGAGAATAGGTGCACCGTGCACGAACTCACGCTTCGTGCCCAGCCACACCCGCGCGGGTACACGGTGGAGCTCATTTCTCCGCAGAAGCTGAATTTGTTTTTGAAACATCAAGTGGCCAGAGACTCGAAAACTTATTTTCCCATTAGTGACTTGTCAGGGCGGTGGATTTTAGTTTGTAAGATAATGATGCATCCACCTAAAGTAACGAAAGTTCTTACGTAAACTTCCTAGTAATTCCCTCTTGGTAGGTGCAGCATTACTCCTAACATTTGTAATATCAGTTTGAAACTTGTAATATTGCCATGTCCTATTCCTACGTTTTCAAAATCCTGCGAATCAAACAGGTCCTGAGTTGGTGATGATGTTGTGCCTCCCATCTTTCACCAATAGCCGTCGGATCTAGATCTGACGCCTATAAACCAAGCTTCTCCATTTTTGCAAAAAGATGCCCGCACTTGTTCCCTATTTACAAACAACTCCTTGTCTCTCACAATCTAGGAGTAGAAGGCCGTGGAAAAATCTGGCGCGATGGCCGCTGCCGAAGCCGTCCACCCCCAATCTTGGTGTTCCGTGCAATGCACGGGCATCTACGCATGAGAAATTATGTCAAACAAGGCTAGTTGTAAGCAGGCTAGCTCTACAGCCATGATGATAGTGACTGCAGACGGTGAGGCTGACTATGGTATGCCGAACACGGCGCCTATACTCAGGTGTCATCTCCGGCGCAGGGTCTTGTCACTTCACTGTGAGGAGCAGCACGTAATAATTTGACCAACGGGTAGTACAGTGCTAGTACTCCTACCACTACATTGGTAGTACGACTACTAGTACTAGTAGCACCACCGTCTGGATTTAGGAGTACTACCACGTCCACCGGCACTGAGGAATGTCTCCAGGTAGTATTTCTTGAGGCCGCCAGGGAGAGGGGCCGCTTGGACGACAGCTTCGTCTCCTTGCTCTATGAGGTACTCGTCGGTTTCCTCGACAAGTTCACCGTCGTCAAGAAGCTTGCGGACGACTTTGACGTAAGCCTCTAGCTGATGCGCCCAGGCTCTGTGATGCCCGCCACCCTCAACGGCCACTATGGTAACAACCTCTTCGACGCACTGGTGGCCCTGCGACTGCCCGCCGTCGCGCCGGAGAATGTCCACCTCGAGGTCGCGCTCGCCCCGCAGCGCCTGGCACAGCAAGACACCATCGACATAATCACCCACGTCTACGTGCAAATCGTCCACAGGGACTACTACATGCAAGAGGAGGATGATAGGACGCTGGCCTTCTTGGAGCGCAGGGCAACCTTGGACGGCACTGTTCAGAAGCACGTTGAGCTCGCCGCCAACGCCGCTGCTCCTCACACGTCGGTTGGTGACCCGGCGCTCTAGGGCATGAGGATGTCGTTGAACGTTGATGGATCCATATGTATTTTTATCTTTCCGTCAAATCCATGTAGTAGTATATGATACTACAATTATCTTACCTTTCGCATCAACTTCATAATTTTCGTACGTACTCCATGCATGAACGGCGCCAAAACCAAACTTCTCATTACTCTAGGCGAAGTCGTTATTTTCTATCTATCGGTCACGCCATGGAGGAGAACCAAATTTTACAAGTTACGAGTTCAAAAGGAAAAGCCTCCCGTGTTCGCGTCGCACCCCCACACGGTTGGTCCGGCACGCCGCTCAAGCGAGAATGCATGCGGTGTTGCATTTTCACTTACAAGTGGGACCGCAGTTGAGCAAACCGACTATCGGCAAACCCCCACCCCGCCCACCACGCGATGGCTGAGAAAACGGGAGGGAGAAGAGATGGTTGTAGCATGGACTCCAAGAAAATTGGTGTCGGATGGGACTCGTGTGGGTGGCGTGTGCTGTACTGCTAGACGTGAATGCTACTAAGTTATGGCCCATGCCACCCCACTATATCGAGCCTATATCGAGGTACGTAGAACAAATTTCCTGCAGTCCGTGCTCAACCCTCCTCTATCTCTCTTCTCAGCCAGCCAGCGGACGCGCGGAGCCCATCGTCTGTTTGCTCACATGCGGCCCCACATGTCAGTGAAAATGCAAATGGACCCACTGAACCTGCACATCTTTCACCTCTACATGTTGGTGATGAAAACAAATCCAATAAAGATTTTTGGTGGCCGCTTTTGGAGTTACTCAAGCGTAGTAAGATTCTATTTATAGTTTAACCCAAGATGCACATCTCATGGCTTCAACTACCACTCTATTTTCTTTCATGACACGACTTGGATGCTGGATGTCCCACGTGTCGGCAAAAGGAGGAAGAACCTGACCAAATCTTCGGTTCTGCTCTCGGATTAGACTAGTTGTGCTAACTTAAAAATTTTATTGTGTACTCCCTCCGTTCCAAAATACTTGACTTCCATTTGTCCAAAAATGGATGTACCTATATAGTAAGACATGTCTAGATACATATATATTTTGACAAATAGAAGGCATGTATTGTGTAATGGAGGGAGTAGAATGGATGCAAGTTTTTGTATTGGGAAGAAGAGTACATCCATATATTGATAGAGCGCAATTTAGTAGATGTTCTATCACTTTTAGCTAGCACAGACGCAAGATCAACCCTCCGCAGATCAACAATGAATGCATCGAGAAGGCACTAATCCAACTTTCAGGAGTAGTAAAATGTATTCTTGTGGTTCTTGTTTTCTTTGGTCTTGCTTTTCTAGTCAAAATTATCATTGGAGTCCGTGCAAAATGGAGGTGCATTTGGCGTCGTGCGTTGGAGTTGGCCTTACAAGTGGGACCGTAGTTAAGGAAACCAACTATCGGCAAACCCCCACCTCGCCCACCGCGCGATGGCTGAAGTTAGAGAAATGACGAGGTTGAAGAGATTGCTCTAGCACGGACTCCAAGAAATAATATGGTGTCAAATGGATGTCATGGTGGTGGCGTGTGCCGTACTCCTGGACGTGAATGCTTGTTCTGGCCCATGCCACCCTACTACTCCTACTACTTACTCCTACTAGTATATAGTATACTAGTATCGAGGATTCGAGGTGCTGGTTATGTACAACGAACACATTAACATATGGCTACAGTAAAAACACCCGCCTGACGCGCGAAGCATGTGGAGCTAGTAAAAATTTAGAGAAGCGACTCGAAAGCCATTCATAAATTTAGTAAGTTTATCACGGGCATATCATTTTATTACATACAACAGGTCATCAACCCACATCGACAACGAGGATACATTATAAATACTAAAGTTTTCACCACACAACAAATAACAAGCCATGAAATGAACTTCAACTCAACCATTCCGCGGCGTTGGAAACGCTTGCTTTGAACCACAACTGATTCTCTGGGACGGGCCATCTGTAGTCGATATGGAGACCAACGCAGGACCGATCATCCAGGCTGAAGCGGCCTACTATATCAGTACGAGGGTAGGGAACCACCCAAATGTCTGAGGTATAGACATAGTTGCTTCTCATAAATGTGTCAAGAATAGTTGGATCGCCTTTCACCATCATCGGATAGTTTTTTCCAAGGAAGAGCGAGTTTTCTCCAAGACTATAAATTCTGTGCCAGGGAGAAGGAGTTGGCGCTAGCACACTAGTATCCATCTCGAATACCATACAACGGGTGTTGGAATAGGTCCGGAGAGTGCGACCATGGGAGACACCTACTTCCTTACCAGTAACATCATCAGTGGGTTGTATACACACAAGAAGAGGTGATCCATCGGAATTAGTTGCCAGGCGCCATAGAGTATATCGGCGCTGCTCGTCCTCATGCTCGTGATCATCACCATCATTATCTCCCCTTGGTTATAAAAATTTTCAAGTATAGGTGGTGAGATGTTCACAGGACCTTGGAAACACAAGAAGAAGGTTAATTAGTAAAGGGAAACTTGCTAACCCGCATGCATTTGGATGAAACAATTATAATTACGGTGGAAGACAAACGTACCGAAACTACGAGGATACCATGCAAAAAGAGTGCCACGAGTGGTGGCAGCAAACACAAGGCCCTCGTATTGAATTGCATCACAGTACTCATTCGTGCACAGAAACTGATTTTTGAGCAATGTACATCGAGTCAAACCACTAAGGATGGCAACAAGCTTGTCAAAGATAGCAACAACTTCATAGTTGTTGTAATTCCAAGAGCGGTTGGGAACTCGACAAATTGCTATCTTCCGTAGAAGACAGTCACCATGATCGTATTTGAACGTGTGTACATTACCGGTGTGCTCAACCTCTGGGCAGTGTGCTGAGATTTTTGGAAGTGGAACCCGGTGACGAGTGTACACATTCACAAGTTCCCACTCGCAGTTGGACCCAATGTAAACAACCCAATCTCCATTTGCGCCCGCCCAAGCCTTGCCCTCGAGCGATGGCATCTTAACATCATATGTATCATTATCAAGCGGCATCAACTGGCACAGGGCGAGGCCTCCATCGTGCCGGCGCCAGTCATCAGGGTCACGGCGAAGAAGATAGGGGAGATCAAACCGCTCCTTGACTCTTGGGTTCTTTGTAATGATGTTATTAGTTGAGTCGAGAATGGGCTTGAACGAACCTGCCATGCTAGCCGAGGTGATGACGTCGCACCGATCAATGAGTTCCTCCAGCACGTCATCTTTTAGATCGGGGCAAGAATAACGGGGTCGTTTCCAGCCTGTTCCCTCCATGGAGAAGACGATCGAACAATGGCAGAAGAAAGGGTGAAGGGCTGAAGGAAAATGGAGGAGGGAGAGGAAGAACGTGCGACAGCAGTTCCAAATCGAGAGGGAAAGGCGAAGAGTCAGTGGACGGTTGCGAGTTTGCCACGGTTCACGAAGAGGCGCCCCGGCCTACATGTCCGTTCGGAAATACTCCTACTACTCGCCGTCGTCTCACTGATATGTTGGAACGGGACCACATGTCAACGAAACATGGTGTGTAATTTCTCATGCAAAATTCGATCTGGCCGCGTTAGCTCGAGATGCCGCATTAGTTATCGACCTTTATTTTTTAATGGCGTGCCGATCAGTTTTGAAGCACCACTAACTGGTACTGTACGTGGAGAGGATGACAGGAGGGACCCACCAAGGTCATGGCAGGACGCAAGCAAGTGCCTCCTTATTTCAAGACAATAAAAAAATGGCTCCTCCTAGTGGATTTCTGACATCTGGGTCCCATGCCATTGTCAACGTAGTCAATAAACGAGAGAATTGCACAACGAGCGGCTGACACCAGGGACCCAGTAGCTTGCCCAATTATTTTTGTTTTCGGTTAATTTGATAAATGCCACTCCAAATCTGGTGTATCCGAGAAATGCCACTGCAATTTCCAAACTTTGAAAATGCCATTTCATGCCATTTCTAGTGGCATTTTTTGAAGTCTGGAGTGGCGTTTTTCAAAGTTTGCAAACTGTAGTGGCATTTTTCAAAGTTTGCAAAAATTGTAGTGGCATTTTTCAAAGTTTGGAAATTGCAGTGGAATTTTTATGAATCGCCATAATTGGAGTGGCATTTATCTAATTTGTTTTTGAGACGGAAGCAGGGTGTCAACTGGGCTGTGCAGGACACTCTGGCCTATCTAGACAGCCTTTTCTTTTATGTTTACCACAGACCAGCCCAATAGTTTTTTTTCTTTCTGAAAATGGCTAGCCCAGTTCTTTTGTGATTTGTCAAGTAAGTCGCTTCATTAGGCCTGCTGGGCTGCAAATCTTTCAAGACGAGGAGAGCTTCATTCGGCTGGCCGAGAAAATGGCCTATCAGTAATGAGAAATGGGTTGTACATTTTTAAAACACATCAAACCGGCAATTATTTTCAAATATTTTTTTTTTCATTTCGAGATTTTAAATTGCATTGATTTTTATGCGTGGAAAATTTATTGGATTTTATATTGATATACATTTATTTTTAAAATCAGTCTGAATATGACTCGAAATTTCAGGATTAAAAACAGTTCAGACGGCACCGACATATGCAAAATTTCGTATAATTTTTTAACCGTGGCCACAATATGGGCTGTAATGCTAACATAAAGAATATGGGCTCCAAAAAACCTGTAAGAATTAGCAAATGGGCTGTAAATTATTTGAAATAATGGCAGATGGGTTGTATGCTGTTTTCCACAGATTTGAGGCTTTCCACGGATGGCATGTATACTGTTGGATGTCCATCCAACGGCCGTCGTGCTTCTTCAATCTCTGCTCTTCCTGCTCCAGCCGCTCAAACAAGCGCCGGCGGGATTGCCTGCTCCCTCCTACCCGCGGTCGGCTGTGCTGCCGCGTAGGCCTCACCGCCCCATCGTACTCCCATCGCTGGCCTAGCCATCCCTCTACTCACCCACACCTGTTGTTATTCTCCGGCGACGGCAGACGAACCAGTAAACCCTCGTACAGTCGTACTCTCCTCCGCATGGGAAACAAAAACAACGATCGAGTCTTCCCTGCCTCCGTGTCGTTCCCTTCCTAGGCCTCGCCGTCGTCCACCGCCCTGGTGCTCTCGACGTGGCGTGGTTAGTGTGGTCAACGACCAACATGCATCTGAAGTGGACTGTACGTGGAGAGGCTGACAGGTGGGTCCACGGCCGCATGCAAGGAAATTCCTCCTTATTATGCGCAAAATAATGATTTCCTCCACCTGACATCTGGGACCCACCGAAACGGCCTTTGTATTTCGCGAAAAAAACGTTACCGCCGCTGACAGCTCGGACCCACCAGCTATACCTTCGCATGCAAGGAAGTGCCTCCTTATTACGCACAAAAAAATGAATACTCCCCCTGCTAGCTGGGACCCAGTATAGTGGGCTCACTAAGTTGACGGGGACGAACGGCTTTGTCAACTTAGTCAATAAGCATGATTCTAGCTCGACTAACCGTACGATGTCCATCCAACGGCCGTAGTGCTTCTCCAACCTCTGGTCTTCTTGCTCCAGCCGCCCAAAGCAGCGCCGGTCGTGCCGCCTGCTCCTGCCTCCCGTGGCCGGCTGTGCTGCCGCGAAGGCCTCACCGCCCCCATACTACTCCCATCGCTGCCAAGCCATCCCTCCACTCCACTCACCCACACCCCCTGTTATTCTGCGGCGACGGCAGCGCAGCCGAACCAGTGAACCCTCGTACTCCTCCCCGCGTGTGGCATCCACTGCCGCGTCTTCCCCGGCTCCGCGTCGTCCCCTTCCTAGGCCTCGTCGTTGTCCACCGCCGTGGTGCTGTCAATGCGGCATGGTCAATGTGGTCAACGACCGAATTCCATCGGAAGAATACTGTACGTGGAGAGGCTGACAGCTGGGTCCACGGCAGCCGCAAGGAAGTGCCTCCTTATTACGCGGAAAATAATTATTCCTCCACCTCACAGCAGGGACCCACCGAACGCCCACCAGTATATCGTGAAAAAAACGTTTGCCCCTGACTGCTGGGACCCACCCGATGGGCCATCGTATTTCGCGAAAAAACGTTCCCCCTGCTGTCAGCTAGGACCCACTGGAAGTGCCTCCTTATTACGCACAAAAAAATGAATACGCCCCTACTAGCTGGGACCCACCTTAGTGGCAGGCTGACTTGTGGGCCTACTAAGTTGACAGGGACGAAGGGCTTTGTCAACATAGTCAATATGCATGATTGTAGCTCCAGTGACCGTACGATGTCCATCCAACAGCCGTAGTGGTTCTTCAACCTCTGGTCTTCTTGCTCCAGCCGCCCAAACCAGCGCCGGTCGTGCCCCATGCTCCTGCCTCCCATGGCCGGCTGCGATGCGGCGGAGGCCTCACCGCCCCCTACTACTCCCACCGCTGGCCAGGCCATCCCTCTACTCACCCACACCCCCTGTTATTCTGCGGCGATGGCAGCCTCACACCGCAGCAAACCAGGGAACCCTCGTACTCCTCTACGCGTGGGCATCCACTACCACATGTTCCACGACTCCGCGTCGTCCCCTTCCTAGGCCTCGCCGTCGTCCACCGCCCTGGTGATCTCGGCGCGGCGTGGTCAACGTGGTCAAGGAATGGCTTCCATCGGACGTGGACTGTACATGGAGAGGCTGACAGCTGGGTCCACGGCCGCAGCAAGGAAGTGCCTCCTTATTATGTGCAAAATAATTATTCCTCCACCTGACAGCATGGACCCACTGGACGGGCCACCAGTATTTTGTGAAAAAAATCTTTTCCCCCTGACTACTGGGACCCACCGGACGGGCCACCGTAT
>NC_041380.1:289647751-289766365 GCF_002162155.2 Triticum dicoccoides | reverse complement strand
GTTGTCAGCTCGGACCCACCGGAAGTGCCTCCTTATTACACACAAAAAAATGAATACTCCCCCAGCTAGCTGGGACCCACCTTGCTGGGAGGCTGACTTGTGGGCCTACTAAGTTGACGGGGACGAAGGGCATTGTCAACTTAGTCAATATGAACGATTCTAGCTCCAGTGACCGTATGATGTCCATCCAACGGCCGTAGTGCTTCTTCAACCTCTGGTCTTCTTACTCCAGCCGCCCAAAGCAGCGCCGGTCGTGCCGCATGCTCCTGCCTCCCGTGGCCGGCTGTGCTGCCGCAGAGGCCTCACCGCCCCTAGTATTCCCACCGCTGGCCAGGCCCTGCGGTGATGGCAGCCTCACACCGCAGCCGAACCAGTGAACCCTCGCAGTCCTCTCCGCGTGGGCTTCCACTGCCGTGTCGTCCCCTTCCTAGGCCTCGCCGTCGTCCACCGCCGTGGTGCTCTCCGCGCGGCGTGGTCAACGTGGTCAAGGAACGACTTCCATCGGAAGAGTACTGTACGTGGAGAGGCTGACAGCTGGGTCCACGGCCACAGCCCAGTTTTTTTGTGATTTGCCAAGTAAGTCGCTTTGTCAGGCCTGTTGGGCTGCAAATCTTTCAAGATGAGGAGAGCTTTCATTCGGCTGGACGAGAAAATGGCCCATCAGTAATGAGAAATGGGTTGTACATTTTTAAAACACATCAAATCGGCAATTAGTTTCAAATATCTTTTTTTCATTTCAAGATTTTAAATTACATTAATTTTTATGCATGGAGAATTTGTTGGATTTTATATCGATATACATTTATTTTTAAAGTCAGTTTGAATGTGATTCGGAATTTTGGGATTAAAAACAGTTCGGACCGCACCGAAATATGCAAAATTTCATATAATTTTTTAATCATTGCCACAATATGGGCTGTAATGCTAACAAAAAGAATATGGGCTCCAAAAAAACCCTTAAGAATTAGCAAATGGGCTGTAATGCTAACAAAAAGAATATGGGCTCCAAAAAAACCTTAAGAAGTAGCAAATGGGCTGTAAATTATTAGAAATAATGGCATATGGGCTATATGCTGTTTTCCACAGATTTGAGACTTTCCTAAAAAAAGGTTGACGCAGAAGCACTCACTGTTGGATGTCCATCCAATGGCCGTCGTGCTTCTTCAATCTCTGTTCTTCCTGCTCCAGCCCGCTCAAACAAGCGCCGGCGGGACTGCCTGCTCCCTCCTCCTCGCGGCCGGCTGTGCTGCCGCGCAGGCCTCACCGCCCGACCATACTCCCATCGCTGGCCTAGCCATCCCTCTACTCACCCACACCTGCTGTTATTCTCCGGCGACGGCAGACGAACCAGTAAACCCTCGTACAGTCGTACTCCCCTCCGCGTGGGAAACAACTGCCGAGTCTTCCCTGCCTCCGTGTCGTCCCCTTCCTAGGCCTCGCTGTCGTCCACCGCCCTGGTGCTCTCGGCGCGGCGTGGTCAACGTGGTCAAGGAACGACTTCCATCGGATGTGGACTGTACGTGGAGAGGCTGACAGCTGGGTCCACGGCCGCAGCAAGGAAGTGCCTCCTTATTACGCGGAAAATAATGATTACTCCACCTGACAGCTGGGACCCACCGGACGGGCCACTGTATTTCACAAAAAAACGTTTCCCCCTGACTGCTTGGCCCCACCAGCTACATCTTCGCACGCAAGGAAGTGCGTCCGGGCAAAAAAACGATTCGCCCCCTGACTGCTGGGACCCACCAGCTACATCTTTGCAGGCAAGGAAGTGCCTGATAGTCGGGACCCACCTGGTCGAAGCGTACGTAGCATTGTCATTCTGGTCGCGAACGTGTAGGTACATACTGGTCGATGTAGAGGCGTGCACGTGTCGTAGTAGAGGCGCGCACGTGTCGTAGTAGAGGCGCACATGTAGCGTGTACACGTACGTATAGCGGCCAGGGTGCAAGAAAGAAAATACGGCCACGTATGTGTACATACGGGCAGGGTCTCGAACGCCTACTCGCGCATACGTACGGTGAGGGCTTGTGTACATGGTTGGGTCGGAACGGAGAAACAGCGTCGTCGTCGTGTTCATGGGAGGCAACAGAATGCGTCGTGTTCATGCGGAGGCAACAGAATGCGTCGTGTTCATCGGGAGGCAACGGAATGCGTTGTGTTCATCTGGAGGCAACGGAACGCGTGGGAGCCAACCGGCTGGGTCGGAACGGAATGCGTGGTCGTGTTCATCGGGAGGGCTTGGACGGAACAAGCGATGGAAACGAGGCCTGGCGTACCGCACAACGGAGGAAATGGACCTCCTATGTTCGAAATGGGGTCATGTGGATCGGGAGGGGTCTGGCGTACCGCAAAACGGAGGAAACGGACCTCTTGCGGTCGAAACGGGGGTCTTGTTGATCGGGAGGGGTGTGGCGTACCGCAAAACGGAGGAAACGGACTTGTGTTGGAGCGCTACGGTCGAAACGGGGGTCCTGTTCATCGGGAGGGGTGTGGCGTACCGCAAAACGAGACTCCACGGGATACAGTTCATCTCCACCGTCGACCCCCTCCAGCCTCCACGAGCTACTGTTCATCCACCGTCGACCTCCTCCAGCCTCCACCTGTGACTATTCATCCACGGGCTCCTGTTCATCCAACCTCCACCGCGCGCTACTCCACCGGCTACTGTTCAACCAGACCTCTCCACGGGCTCATGTTCAACCACCACTCCACGGGCTACTGTTCATCCTGCCCTCCACCATCTACTGTTCATCCTGCCCTCCACGGGGTGATCCTGTTCATCCAGCCCTCCACGGGGTCCTGTTCATCCAGCCCCAACCGGCTCGATTGATCGGGGTCATGTTCATCCAGAGGCAACACCACGAGGTCCTGTTCATCCACCCCCACCGGGAACTGTTCATCCAACCCCCCTGCAACGCTCACTGTTCATCTAGAGGCAGCATCGATCGGCTTCAGTTAGCAGCAGTAGCGAAGGAATCGCTCGATCGGGTTTAGTTAACAGCCATCGATCGATCGGTCGGGTTCAGTAACGCGTAGCCTGCAGTGTAATCGCTCGGGTTCAGTTAGAGCCCAACGCCTCGCTCGGGTTCAGTTAGAGCCAACGCCTCGCACACACGTGCGTATGTGTACGATAGAAACGCGCATCGCTCGGCCCCCGACCTCCCACCGTAACCGGGAACTCCCCGAAATTTTCCTCCCCCTCGCTTCTACCACGGTTTTTTCCTTCATGGACGGCCCAAAGAATGTCATGCATCTGCGTCTCCGGCCCACCCAAGACGAAAAGCCCATTTTCTGTCATGATTTTTTGTCATAGAAGTAGGAGCCCACCACATCTATGATGATACCGGGTTTTGTCACAATTATCGTCATAGAAGTGTCATATGTATGACAGAAAAAAAATTTGTTCGGCCCAAAATGTCACGGATGTGTCTTTTTCTTGTAGTGTGAGGACTCTTACAGGCACATGTGTGCCCTCGTCCATAGGCAGATGGATCAGATCTCCAGGTGGGCGAGGTTGCAGGATGACCTGCAAGCCTCATTTGAACAGTCTACCGATGTCATCCGGCAACTAAATGAGAGCAATGCGAAGCTCCGGGCCGAGCGCGACCTGCTGAGGGCGAAGATCGTCAGAAGTGCGGAGCAGCAGGAGCAGACCACTGCCTTGTTCAAGAGGACCGGTGTCATCGTCGAGAAACTTATGGACGAGAATAACAAGCTGCGCAACGAGCGCAGAAGGCTGGTGGAGGAATCTATGGATGCTCTCAAGTAGCATCTTGAGGACAAGAAAGAGCTCGTCGCCGCTCGCCGCGGAGACTAGTTCCTGCGGCCTGCAGCAATGCATCAAGAAAGTAGAGATCAGCGAGCCAGATCGTTGTCTACCTTCTTCTTTTGCCCTTGTATTTTGGGCATTGCCTCATGTGGCTTTTTTAGTTATGTTTCTAAATATGTAAGACAATTATTATCCACTGTCATCGTCCTTATATTCATCATGCTTGCTATAAGTCGAAGTCAATGCTATATAGGTCCGGCAGATCTTACATCAAGATCCGTGCAAAACTTTCTTTTCAGATTTTCATTTTTCTCTCTTAAATCTCAGTCCAATGAGACATATAGCCACGCCGTAGAACAGGTGCTCGGACGCCATTAATGGAGACGTTGGGAGGGAGGTGTGCGGCGGGTAGTGGTCAAAGGGATCTCCACCCGATGAGCACGCGCAGGGGTCTGATTGCACGCCTCCCGTACTCAAATAGCTACCCCGCATGGCACCTCCTAGCCAATAAAAAAGGGGATGGGTGGCCGCACGTAATTGGTAAATCGAACATCCACAGTTTCAATAATACTTGTGTTTTCGGTTTCTAACGTGACAGCAGTTGTTCCAAAATGACTTTGTTGATTGTTAATGTGTGGGCCTTCGCAAATCGGACAGAAAAATTACCACATCATGTTGGTGCCATGTCATGAGACCATGCCAAGTTTCATGATTTCAGGCGTGTTTTGGAATTACAGGAATTAAAAAACCAAGTTTCTCAATCTTCCCGGCCGAGCCACGACGCCCAAATGTTTGAATTTCACTCACATCTCATGCATGGGACCTAGAAATTCACCCAAGGACACACATGTGATTTTTCAAACAACTTTGGTGCACTGGAGCATGTGCTTGTAGTTCAAATTTAAATTATTGATACGTCTCCGTCGTATCTACTTTTCCAAACACTTTTGCCCTTGTTTTGGACTCTAACTTGCATGATTTGAATGGAACTAACCTGGACTAACGTTGTTTTCAGCAGAATTGCCATGGTGTTATTTTTGTGCAGAAATAAAGTTCTCGGAATGACCTAAAAATCAACAGAGATTATTTTTGGAATATATAAAAAATACTGGAAGAAGAATCCATGTCAGGGGGGCCACACCCTGTCCACGAGGGTGGGGGCGCGCCCCCTGCCTCATGGGCCCCCTGACGCTTCACCTACCTCAACTCCAACTCCATATATTCGTGTTCGGGGAGAAAAAAATCAGAGAGAAGGATTCATCGCGTTTTACAATACGGAGCCACCGCCAAGCCCTAAACTCTCTCAGGAGGGCTGATCTGGAGCCCGTTCGGGGCTCCGGAGAGGGGAATCCGTCGCCATCGTCATCATCAACCTTCCTCCATCACCAATTTCATGATGCTCACTGCCGTGCGTGACTAATTCCATCGTAGGCTTGCTGGACGGTGATGGGTTGGATGAGATTTATCATGTAATCGAGTTATTTTTGTTAGGGTTTGACCCCTAGTATCCACTATGTTTTGAGATTGATGTTGCTATGACTTTGCTATGCTTAATGCTTGTCACTAGGGCCCGAGTGCCATGATTTCAGATCTGAACCTATTATGTTTTCATGAATATATGTGAGTTCTTGATCCTATCTTGCAAGTCTATAGTCACCTATTATGTGTTATGATCTGTTAACCCCGAAGTGACAATAATCGGGATACTTACGGGTGATGACCATAGTTTGAGGAGTTCATGTATTCACTATGTGTTAATGCTTTGGTCCGGTACTCTATTAAAAGGAGGCCTTAATATCCCTTAGTTTCCAATAGGAACCTGCTGCCATGGGAGGGTAGGACAAAAGATGGCATGCAAGTTCTTTTCCATAAGCATGTATGACTATATTCGGAATACATGCCTACATTACATTGATGAGCTGGAGCTAGTTCTGTGTCACCCTATGTTATAACTATTGCATGATTGATCGCATCCAACATAATTATCCATCACTGATACATTGCCTACAAGCTTTTCACATATTGATCTTCGCTTATTTACATTTCCATTGCTACTGTTACAATCACTATAAAACCCAAAAATATTACTTTTGCTACCCTTACCACTACTATCATATTACTTTGCTACTAAATACTTTGCTGCAGATATTAAGTTTCCAGGTGTGGTTGAATTGACATCTCAGCTACGAATACTTGAGAATATTCTTTGGCTCGCCTTGTGTCGAATCAATAAATTTGGGTTGAATACTCTACCCTCGAAAACTGTTGCGATCCCCTATACTTGTGGGTTATCAAGACTATTTTCTGGCGCCGTTGCCGAGGAGCATAGCTCTATTCTTTAAGTCACTTGGGATTTCTATCTGCTGGTCACTATGAAGAACTTGAAAGATCAAAGAACCAGGATTTTTCCCTCAACTACGAGGGGAGGTAAGGAACTGCCATCTAGCTCTGCACTTGATTCACCTTCTGTTTTGAGTAAACTTGCGACACCTACACATGCTATTGATTCTGATAGGTTGCATGTTATTAATGATGCCAGTTCTGCTTTGCATGATATTTATGATGAAACTACTTCTATGCTTGATAATACTGTGCCAGTAGGTGAATTTCTTGATTAACAAGTTGGGCTAGAGAGAATGAAATTATTGCAACTGATAATATTGATGAAAGTGATGATGAAGATTCTCCCCCTAGATATGAATTGCCTGTTGTGCCTGAGGGTTATGTTATGGATGAAGAAACTGCTAGAGACTTCTTAGCTTGCAATGATATATCTGATCTTGAGAAATTATTAGCTAAGCTTAAAGAAAAGTATTCGAATGCTAGAATGAAATATGACCCTGCTTTTGCTACTTCACCTATCTTTATTACTGATAAGGATTATGATTTCTCTATCGACCCTGAGTTGATTACTTTGGTTGAATCTGATCCTTTTTATGGCTATGAATCTGAAACTGTTGTGGCACATCTTACTAAATTAAATGACATAGCCACCCTGTTCACTATGATGAGAAAACTCGCCATTACATTATACTTAAGTTGTTTCCGTTCTCATTAAAGGGTGATGCTAAAACATGGTTTAATTCTCTTGATCCTGGTTGTGTGTGTCGCCACCAGGATATGATTTATTACTTCTCTGCTGAATATTTCCCCGCTCATAAGAAACAAGCTGCCTTAAGGGAATATATAATTTTGTGCAAATTGAAGAAGAGAGTCTCCCACCAGGTTGGGGGAGGCTTCTCCAATTACTTAATGCTTTGCCTGATCATCCTCTCAAGAAAAATGAAATACTTGATATCTTTTATAATGGACTAACCGATGCTTCCAGAGATTACCTGGATAGTTGCGTTGGTTGTGTTTTCAGGGAAAGAACTACTGATCAAGCTGAATTCCTATTGAATAATATGTAGACTAATGAAAACAATTGGACACTTCCTGAACCAACTCCTAAGCCAACTCCGAAGAAAAGGGGTATTCTATTTCGCAGTCCTGAAGATATGCAAGAGGCAAAGAAATCTATGAAAGAAAACGGTATTAAAGATGAAGATGTTAAGAATTTACCACCTATTGAAGAAATACATGGTCTTGATAACCCGACATTGGTAGTAAAGGTAAATTCTCTCTATAGATTTGATAAATGTGAAATTCCATTTACTAAGGTTGCTAGCCAATGCTTGGATGAGTTTGATGACTTTATGGTTAAACAAGAGATTTCAATGCTTATGTTGGTACACAATTGAAACAAAATGCTGATATGCTTGAACACTTGAGTGATTATATGTCTAGAGTTAAAGGTGAACTTATACTTATTAGTAAACATGCTTCTATGGTTACCACTCAAGTAGAACAAGTACTTAAGGCTCAGAATGATTTACTCAATGAATTAAACAATAAGAAAAATGATAATGTTGTTAGAGTTATGACTAGAGGTGGTAAAATGACTCAAGAACCTTTGTATCCTGAGGGCCATCCTAAGAGAATTGAGCAAGATTCTCAGAGAACTAATGTTGATGCACCTAGTTCTTCTAAAAGGAAGAAAAAGAAAAATGATAGGACTTTGCATGCTTCTAGTGAACCTGTTGTTGACAAACCTGAGAATCCCAATGATATTTCTATTTCTGATGCTGAAACACAATCTGGTAATGAACATGAACCTAGTGATAATGTTAATGATGATGTTCATGTTGATGCTCAACCTAGCAATGCTAATGATGTAGAGATTGAACCTTCTGTTGATCCTGATAACCCACAACCAAAGAATCAACGTTATGATAAGAGGGACTTCATTCCTAGGAAACACGGTAAAGAAAGAGAACCATGGGTTCAGAAACCCATGCCATTTCCTCCTAAACCATCCAAGAAAAAGGATGATGAGGATTTTGAGCGCTTTGCTGAAATGATTAGACCTATCTTTTTGCGTATGCATTTGACTGATATGCTTAAAATGAATCCTTATGCTAAGTATATGAAAGATATTGTTACAAATAAAAGAAAGATACTGAAAGCTAAAATTTCCACCATGCTTGCTAATTATACTTTTAAGGGTGGAATACCAAAGAAACTTGGAGATCCAGGAGTACCAACTATACCATGCTCCATTAAAACAAACTATGTTAAAACTGCCTTATGTGATCTTGGAGCCAGTGTTAGTGTTATGCCTCTCACTTTATATCGTAGACTTGATTTGAATAAGTTGACACCTACTGGAATATCTTTGCAAATGGCTGATAAATCAACTGCTATACCTATCTGTATTTGTGAGGATGTGCCTGTTGTGGTTGCAAATGTTACTATTTTAATGAACTTTGTTATTCTTGATATTCCTGAGGATGATAGTATGTCGATTATCCTCGGTAGACCCTTTTTGAATATTGCAGGGGCTGTTATTGATTGCAACAAAGGCAATGTCACTTTTCATGTTAATGGTAATGAGCATACGGTCCACTTTCCGAGGAAACAACCTCAAGTCCACAGTACCAATTCTGTTGGAAAATTTTCAACAATTACTATTGGAGGTTTCGAATTTCCTCTTCCTACTGTCAAGAAGAAATATGATATTCTTATGGTTGGGGATGTGTATATCCCCATTGAGGTAACCTAGTGCTATTCGAAATTTCTTCGGTTTCATATTATTCGAAATGAGTTTGTTAACAAGACCTGATCAACCTTGTTAGTGGATTCCTTTTGATGAGCATGAGATGGATGAAGTTAGAAAGCATAACCTTCTGTACCCTCTTTTTACTTTCTGTTATTTATATTAAATAAATCAAAAAAGTATTTTTCTGTTTGTTTTCTGAATTATCCATGCAATAAAAAATACCCCGAAAATAAAAGTTCACCAAATGCTCTGAAAATTAAATATGATTTTTTCTAGAATATTTGAGAATAGCTGGCACTGAGAACACATCAGGTGGAGCCAGCACCGGGCCACGAGGGTCCAGGGCGCGCCCACCCCCTGGGCGCGCCCCCTGCCTCGTGGGCCCTTGGTGGCCCCCCTCCACTTATTCCAGCCACCACACACTCCTTCTTCCTCCCAAAAAAATCACTAGCCAGCTCAAACCCGAGTTCTTGCTCATCTTGCTGCCATTTTCGATCTCCTCGTTCAAAACTCCTCTTAAAACTGCTCTCGGGGATTGTTCTTTGGTATGTGACTCCTCCAATGGTCCAATTAGTTTTTGTTCTAGTGCTTTATTTATTGCAAATTTTTGTTGCTTACGTGACCCTATTCTTGAGCTTGCATGTCAAATTTATGTGCACAAAAGTAGTTTTGATGCATGACTTTGGTTTGGTTCATTTTTATTTTAAGTTACTAAAAATTTCAGAAACTTTCAGAAAAAGATGAAGAGATTTTTGAGGCGCTCATCGAGCCGAATCTCGAAGGATAGGCAAAGTGAAGAGAACAAGAAGCCCAAGTATAATCTCCCTCGTACTGTGGAGGTTCGGCCATGTGAATGGACTTGTGATGAGTTCTTGAGAGAAGCTGGGATTCATGAAGATTTTTATCATTTGGCTGAGAATGCAGGCCTCACCGTCTTCCTCCACGACCAGCGTGAACAGTACCTCTTACTCACCAATATCTTTGTGCAAAATTTTCATTTCCATGCTAGGATATCACCACCTTCGGTGGAATTTTATTTATATGATGAGCATAAGGAGATGTCACTTTATGATTTTTGTCGGGTCTATTTAATACCCTTTCAGGGCAGCATAGATGAACCACATCGTAATGATGTGGAGTGATTTATTGATATGATTGATGTAGGGGAAACAAGGAAAGTTTCTGATGCGAGAATCACTAGCATACATTTTCCTGTTCTACGTTACTTTGCAATATTTGCAAGTAGATGCTTAATTGGTCGCGGGAACTGTGGAAACCTTAGTGCCCCAGGTATTGTTATTTTGCGCCATGCCTTGTTTCAGGATATTACTTTCAGTTTAGGCGCTACTGTTGCTAAACGGTTAAATCTGAATCGTACTAAGTGTTGGGGAACGTAGCAATAATTCAAAAAAATTCATACGTGTCACCAAGATCAATCTAGGAGATACTAGCAACGAGAGAGAGAGAGAGAGAGAGAGAGAGAGAGAGGGAGTGCATCTTCATACCCTTGAAGATCTCTAAGCGGAAGCGTTACAAGAACGCGGTTGGTGGAGTCGTACACACAGTGATTCAGATCGCGGTCGATTCCGATCTAAAAGCTGAACAACGGCGCCTCCGTGTTCAACACACGTACAGCCCGGGGACGTCTCCTCCTTCTTGATCTAGCAAGGGGAGAGAAGAAGTTGAGAGAGAGCTCCGGCAGCACGACGGTGTGGTGGTGATGGAGCTCATGGTTCTCCGGCAGGGCTTCGCCAAGCGCTACGGAGGAGGAGGAGGAGTAGGAGAGGGGGAGGGGCAGTGCCAGGGGAAGGGTGCGGCTGCCCTCTCTCTCCCTCACTATATATAGGGGGAAGGGGGAGGAGGAGGCTCCCTAGGGTTTCCCTAGGGTAGGGGTGGCGGCCACAGGGGAAACCATAGATGGGTTTGGGCGCCCCCACCCCTAGGAAACTTGCCCCCCAAGCCGGGAGGGGTGGCTGCCCTAGGGGAGGCGCCCCCACCTCTCCAAGTTACGTGAGATGGGGTGCGAGGGGCGCTCAGACCCTTAGTGGGCTGATGTGCCCCCTCCCCTTGGCCCATAAGGCCCCCCAACGCTTGCTGGGGCCTCCGAAACCCCTTTCGGACATGCTGGTCGTTGCCCGGTACCCCCGAAACAATTCCGGACTCCAATACCCTTCGTCCAATATATCGATCTTCACCACCAGACCATTCCGGAACTCCTCGTCATGTTCGGGATCTCATCCGGGACTCCAAACAACCTTCTATAACCACATACTATTTCCCATAACAACTCTAGCGTCACCGAACCTTAAGTGTGTAGACCCTACGGGTTCGGAAACCATGTAGACATGATCGAGACATCTCTCCGGCCAATAACCAACAGCGGGATCTGGATACCCATGTTGGCTCCTACATGTTCCACGATGATCTCATCGGATGAACCACGATGTCAAGGATTCAATCAATCCCATATGCAATTCCCTTTGCCTATCGGTATGTTACTTGCCCGAGATTCGATCGCCGGTATCCCCATACCTCGTTCAATATCATTACCGGGAAGTATCTTTACTCATTCCGTAATGCATGATCCTGTGACCAACTCCTTAGTCACATTGAGATCATTATGATGATGCATTACCGAGTGGGCCCAGAGATACCTCTCCGTCATACGGAGTGACAAATCCCAGCCTCGATTCGTGCCAACCCAACAGACACTTTCGGAGATACCTATAGTGCACCTTTATAGCCACCCAGTTACGTTATGACATTTGGTACACCCAAAGCATTCCTACGGTATCCGGGAGTTTCACAATCTCATGGTCCAAGGAAATGATACTTGACATTAGAAAAGCTTTAGCAAACAAACTACATGATCTTGTGCTACGCTTAAGATTGGGTCTTGTCCATCACATCATTCTCCCAATGATGTGATCCCGTTGTCAACGACATCCAATGTCCATGGTCAGGAAACCACGAGCATCTATGGATCAACGAGCTAGTGAACTAGAGGCTTACTAGGGACATATTACAACCTATGTATTCACACATGTATTACGGTTTTTGGGTAATACAATTATAGCATGAACAATAGACAATTATCATGAACAAGGAAATATAATAATAACCATTTTATTATTGCCTCTAGGGCATATTTCCAACACTAAGGGCCCCGTCCTCGGAGGCATCTTTGCCTCGCGCCTTGCTGCACACTGTAACTTACCTATCAGGCATTATGAGAAAGAGGAAAAGTTGCTGCCTCATATTGCCCTAGGATATAAGAGTATGGTAGCACATGAGTTTATTGTTAAGGATAAGAATAAGACACTCAAATATAAATTGATATTTAACAAAAATTATTGTGAGTTTATTACCTTGCCTGTGCCCTCTTTGTTCAACATATTTTCAGGCATATACCTTATTCTGCCGGGGGCCATTCATGCCTAGCGGAGCCAGATGTCAGCTGCAGAACCGGAGCCGCCATCTGCCCCTCACCATTAGTCTGTTTATCAGTGGAATCCGGAAGAGATCGCCAACCAGTGGCAATCTGAGGACCCTTCTTAGTACGACCCCAACTACAATTTTGATCCATGGGCATATACCAACTTAGGCCAAAAGCCTAAGCTTGGGGGAGTACGTATTTCTCACCGACGTTATATTCATGCTCACACACTCATGCCAGTTGTCAGTGCTCATACTTTTTCATTGTATCATCCATGCTAGTTTAATATATTTTTGGGATTTCTTCTTGTGTGTTTGAAAAACCTTAAGAAAAAACAAAAAAAAGTAGTAGTAGCTTTTAGCTAGTTTACTTTCTATGCCTGTAGTAGTAGTAATTAAAAAGAAAACCCAAAAAGGTGTCTCGTTCTTCTTTTGCTCGTTGGGAGCTTTCCCGTGTAAATAGTTTTGTTTCTTTTCTTTCCTTTGGGGTCTAGAGGAGAAGACCATGATGAAAATGTTGAGTGGATCTTATATGCATTATTGTTGATCTAACAAAGAGCCCATATTACCTTGTCTTCTCCCATGAATTGAACGCTTGCAGATTCTAGCTTAGTCCAATGCACGTGCACTATTATTATTATCCACACCGTTCGGTCGTGCAAGTGAAAGGAAATAATGATGATTATATGATGAACTGATTGAGATGAGAAAAGCTGGTATGAACTCGACCTCTCTTGTTTTTGTAATATGATTAGTCCATCGTTCCTGATTCAGCCTATTATGAAAGAAACATGTTTGTAATGACAATTAGAGATTGTAGTTGCTTATGCCATGCTTAATTAGCTAGGAGTTTATAATGGTTTACCTTGCGTGCCAACATGCTATTAAAATGGTTGTGATGTGGTATGATAGGGTGGTATCCTCCTTTGAACGATTTGAGTGGCTTGACTTGGCACATGTTCACGCATGTAGTTGAAAAAAAATCAACATAGCCTCTACGATATTTATGTTCATGGTGAATTATATCCTACTCATGCTTGCATTCGGTGTTGATTAATTTTAATGCGTGTTCATGACTGTTGTCGCTCTCTAGCTGGTCACTTCCTAGTCTTTTTCTAGCCTTCACTTGTACTAAGCGGGGATACTGCTTGTGCATCCAATTCCATAATCCCCAAGTTATTCCATATGAGTCCACCATACCTTCCTATATACGGTATCTACCTGATGTTCCAAGTAAATTTGTGTGTGCCAAACTCTAAACCTTAAAATAAACATTATGTTTTGTATGCTCGAATAGCTCATGTATCAACTAGGGATGTCTGTATCCTCCATGCTAGGCGGGTTATTCTCAAGAGGAGTGGACTCCGCTCCTCATTCACGAGAAAATGGCTGGTCACCGGGATGCCCAGTCCCATGCTCAAACCAAATCAAAATAATTGCAAATGAAACTCCCTCAGGATTGTTGTTAGTTGGAGGCACCCGTTGTTTCGGGCAAGCCATGGATTGATGCTTGTTGGTGGTGGGGGAGTATAAATTTTACCATTCTTCTTGGGAATCGCCTATAATGTTGTATTATGGAAGATATTAAGATCTCTCGGTTGTTATGTTGACAATGAAAGTATACCGCTCAAAATATTATTCATATCTATTTCAAAACTGAGCTCTGGCACCTCTACAAATCCCTGCTTCCCTCTGCGAAGGGCTTATCCATTTACTTTTATGTTGAGTCATCATCCTCTTATTAAAAAGCACCAGATGGAGAGCACCGCTGTCATTTGCATCCATTACTGTTAGTTTACATTGAATATAACTTGACTGGATCTCTTTTACCATGACTTACAATGTCTAGTCAATCCTTGATCTTTAAAGGTGCTCTGCATTTATGTTTTGCGGTCTCAGAAAGGGCTAGCGAGATACCGTCTTGTTATATCATATTATGATTGTTTTGAGAAAGTGTTGTCATCCGAGATTTGTTATTATTGCTCTCTAGTTGATTATGCCATTGATATGAGTAAACATGAGACCTAAATGTTATTGTGAATATGGTTAGTTCATAATATTTGCTAAAAACATGAATGTTGGCTTTACATATTTACAACAACAAGAGCAAACAGAGTTTGTAAAAGTTATTCTTTATCATTTTCAGTTTATCAACTGAATTTCTTGAGGACAAGCAAAGGTTTAAGCTTGGGGGAGATGATACGTCTCCGTCGTATCTACTTTTCCAAACACTTTTGCCCTTGTTTTGGACTCTAACTTGCATGATTTGAATGGAACTAACCCGGACTGACGCTGTTTTCAGCAGAATTGCCATTGTGTTATTTTTGTGCAGAAATAAAAGTTCTCCGAATGACCTGAAAATCAATGGAGATTATTTTTGGAATATATAAAAAATACTGGAAGAAGAATCCACGTCAGGGGGCCCACACCCTATCCACACCGGTGGGGCGCGCGCCCCCTGCCTCTGGGACCCCTGACGCTCCACCGACCACAACTCCAACTCCATATATTCATGTTCGGGGAGAGAAAAATCAGAGAGAAGTATTCATTGCGTTTTACGATATGAAGCCACCGCCAAGCGCTAAACTCTCTCGGGAGGCTGATCTAGAGTCCGTTCGGGGCTCCGGAGAGGGGAATCCGTCGCCATCTTCGTCATCAACCTTCCTCCATCACCAATTTCATGATGCTCACCATCGTGCATGAGTAATTCCATCGTAGGCGTGCTGGACGCTGATGGGTTGGATGAGATTTATCACGTAATCGAGTTAGTTTTGTTAGGGTTGATCCCTAGTATCCACTATGTTCTGAGATTAATGTTGCTATGACTTTGCTATGCTTAATGCTTGTCACTAGGGCCCGAGTGCCATGATTTCAGATCTGAACCTATTATGTTTTCATGAATATATGTGAGTTCTTGATCCTATCTTGCAAGTCTATAGTCACCTATTATGTGTTATGACCGTTAACCCCGAAGTGACAATAATCGGGATACTTACCGGTCATGACCGTAGTTTGAGGAGTTCATGTATTCACTATGTGTTAATGCTTTGGTCCGGTACTCTACTAAAAGGAGGCCTTAATATCCCTTAGTTTCCAATAGGACCCCGCTGCCACAGGAGGGTAGGACAAAAGATGTCATGCAAGTTCTTTTCCATAAGCACGTATGACTATATTCAAAATACATGCCTACATTACATTTATGAACTGGAGCTAGTTCTGTGTCACCCTATGTTATAACTGTTGCATGATTGATCGCATCCGACATAATTATCCATCACTTATCCATTGCCTATGAGCTTTTCACATACTGATCTTCGCTTATTTACTTTTCCATTGCTACTGTTACAATCACTATAAAACCCAAAAAAATTACTTTTGCTACCGTTACCACTACTATCATATTACTTTGCTACTAAATACTTTGCTGCAGATATTAAGTTTCCAGGTGTGGTTGAATTGACAACTCAGCTGCTAATGCTTGAGAATATTCTTTGGCTCCCCTTGTATCGAATCAATAAATTTGGGTTGAGTACTCTACCCTCGAAAACTGTTGCGATCCCCTGTAGTTGTGTGTTATCAATTATGCACATTAAATGCCCAGAAACTCAATTAATGTATAAAAAGGCCAAACGAACCCGGAATAATTCCAAAACTTAGCACGGTACTTCTATTTGGTCTAATCTGGCTGTGTAGAAAAAATAAGGCGGGAGAAGGCAGTGTACGTATGTCGTTTCGCACACGGAGGTGACACATTCCCTCTCGGAACCATGGGCCTTCTTGAGGGAAGCTCCGGTTTGCAAGAAGCTTACACCAAAGCTTGTCCCAATTCGGCCAAAAATATTACCGCAGCATGTTGATGCCATGTCATGACACCATGCCAAGTTTCATGATTTTCAGGCGTGTTTTGGAATTACAGGAATTTAAAAACCAAGTTTCTCAATATTTCCAGCCGAGCCACGACGCCTAGATGTTTGAATTTCACTCCCATCTCTTGCATGGGACCTTGAAATTCACCCAAGGACACACATTTGATTTTTCAAACAACTTTGGTGCACTGGAGAATGTGCTTGTAGTTCAAATTTGAATTATGCACATTAAATGCCTAGAAACTCAATTAATGTATAAAAAAGGCGAAACGAGCCTGGCAAATTCCAAATTTTAGCATGGTAGTTCTATTTGGTCTAATCTGGCTGTGTAAAAAAATAAGGCGGGAGAAGGCAGTGTACGTACGTCGTTTCGCACACGGAGGTGACACGTTCCCTCTCGGAACCACGAGCCTTCTTGAGGGAAGCTCCAGTTTGCAAGAAGCTTACACCAAAGCTTGTCCCAATTCGGCCAAAAAATTTACCGCGGTATGTTCATGCCATGTCATGACACCATGCCAAGTTTCATGATTTTCAGGCGTGTTTTGGAATTACCGGAATTTAAAAAACCAAGTTTCTCAATCTTTCCGGCCGAGCCACGGTGCCCAGATGTTTAAATTTCACTCCAATCTCTTGCATGGGACCTAGAAATTCACCCAAGGACACACATGTGATTTTTCAAACAACTTTGGTGCATTGGAGCTTGTGCTTGTAGTTCAAATTTGAATTATGCATATTAAATGCCCAGAAACTCAATTAATGTATAAAAAAGGCGAAACGAGCCCGGAATAATTCCAAAATTTATTTAGCACGGTACTTCTATTTGGTCTAATCTGGCTGTGCAAAAAAATTAAGACAGGAGAAAGGCAGTGTACGTATGTCGTTTCACACACGTAGGTGACACGTTCCCTCTCGGAACCACGAGCCTTCTTGAGGGAAGCTTCGGTTTGCAAGAAGCTTACACCAAAGTTTGTCCCAATTCAGCCAAAAAAATTACCGCAGCATGTTCGTGCCATGTCATGCGACCATGCCAAGTTTCATGATTTTCAGGCATGTTTTGGAATTACAGGAATTAAAAAAACAAGTTTCTCAATCTTTCCGGCCGAGCCACGACGCCCAGATGTTTGAATTTCACTCCCATCTCTTGCATGGGACCTAGACATTCACCCAAGGGCACACATGTGATTTTTCAAACAACTATGGTGCACTGGAGCACGTGCTTGTAGTTCAAATTTTAATTATGCACATTAAATGCCCAGAAACTCAATTAATGTATAAAAAGGTGAAACGAACACGGAATAATTCCAAATTTAGCATGATACTTCTATTTGGTCTAATCTGCCTGTGCAAAAAAATTTAAGATGGGAGAAGGCAGTGTACGTATGTTGTTTCGCACACGGAGGTGACAAGTTCCCTTTCGGAACCAGGAGCCTTCTTGAGGGAAGCTCCGGTTTGCAAGATGCTTACACCAAAGCTTGTCCCAATTCGGCCAAAAAAATTACCGCACCATGTTGGTGCCATGTCATGAGACAATGCCAAGTTTCATGATTTTTAGCCGTGTTTTGGATTTACAGGAATTAAAAAACCAAGTTTCTCAATCTTTTCGGCTGAGCCACGATGCCCAGATGTTCGAATTTTATTCCCATTTCTTGCATGGGACCTATAAATTCACCCAAAGACACACATGTGATTTTTCAGCAAACTTTGGTGCATTGGAGCATGTGCTTGTAGTTCAAATTTGAATTATGCACATTAAATGCCCGGAAACTCAATTAATGCATAAAAATGCCAAATGAACCCAGAATAATTCCAAATTTAAACACGACACTCATGTACTAGTTGCATGTTCACTGTACGTAAATGTTCTTGCAATCCAAACACCATCCTTTCCCTCTGTAACACCATTTTGTCTTTCAAAACATAATGAAAAAACCAGGTATACCACAAACAGTTTACTAGAAAGAATCGTGTGGGATGCGATATAAAATATCTTGGCGCACCGTCTTGTCTGGCTTACGCAGGAAGCTTCGTCGTCTACAGTCCACCGCCCCCGCTTGAACCACACTTGCATGGTAGTTTCTCGCGGCACCGAGCAAAATTTTTTTGCCACCGCAGAAATATCTATCTCCCCGCCCCCTCCCTCCTACCAAAAGCCACATTTCCACTGTTCCTCCTTGCTTTCCAAGGTCAAACCTTCACTGCTGCTTATTGGCAGCTCAGCCTCCTCGCTGGTGACCCTTCTTCTTGCCGCGCTGCCTCCTCGCCGGCTACCCTTCTTCTTACAGCGCCGCCTCCTCGTTGGCGACCCTTCTTCTTGCAGTGCCGCCTCCTCGCCGGCGACCCTTCTTCTTGTTGCGCGGCCTCGTCGATATGGTCATGTAATCCACACCCCACCAACACCATTCTCCTCGTTTCCCGTCCCACATGCCCTGACTGGAGGAGCGACACCTTCCCACCAAAATCACTGCCCCCTCCTCCAATTAAGCGCCGCCCACAACCATTTTACACGCAGTATAACATGGAGCTGAGTAGCATGCGGCCACACGTGCGAACAAGGTCGCTATGGCTGACATGCGTGTCAACTGCCAGATCTTGGAGGAGCACCTCGTCTTCGAGGCCACCGTCGACACCGTTGTGTGGTTGTCTACTTTAAAATACAGTTCGTGATGTTTTCTCGAGGCCACCACCAGTCCCTTCTAGTGATTTGTCCTCTGTAATGTTAATATGCAATCTGATGTTCAGTTAACAGTTTGGTCCTCTGAAATGTAATGTTCAGTTAACACTTTGGTCCAACAATTGCTTCATTTCTTAGTACCGTTCTCAAGCATTCTTTGTTTTGTTAACTGTCTTATCTTCTAGTACATGTTTCTATTCTGCAATGTCGTGCTCAGTTAACTATTTTGGTTCATTTGGTCTGCTGTACATTTAACTGTTTGGTTCAGTTCTGCAATTTGATTTTCATTTGCTGTGGGTACAATTTTGTATTGTTATGCATATGCCACCAATCAAATTTGGTTGTACTCAATACATATTCTATTGATAGTATGGCAACTCTTAGTTAACCTGGTCAAGATTTTCCTTATGTGTGTTGAAGGGAAACAATGGGGAGACACTGCGGTTTACCATCGAGGTTTGTTCAAGCAGGGTCATTTGGCTAATAGCACATTATTGTGCAGTTGCAGGAATCATTCTAATATTTAGGTTTCTTACAATTTGGTCTTGCACATGTAGGTCCTGTTGACCCATTTTTCATATGGGGAAATGAGATGTCCATGAATATCACTCAAGTCAAGAACTCAGAAAGATTGTTAGGATGAAGAAACTTGCAATGAATAACAGCAAGATCTTTGTTTGCACAATGAAGAAGGCATCAGTCAACTATAGGATGGTACCAACTCTTTTACCTTGTTTTTACCCCTTGCGCCATTTCAAAATTTACAACAGCGATTTATGCATAACTTTGTTTTTAGTACATTTCAAAGCAGTTCACTGATGATTACCTCTCAAACCACCTGCATGGTCAAGAGGCAAGGAAGGTATTCATTCAACACCCACGGTACAATATTGAAGTCTTACTGAAGAGGACGAAGGTTGGGCAGGCAATTATCCATAGCCACTGGCCTAAAGTTGCAAGGACATTCAACATCACTGAAGGCTCAATATTTGCCTTCCGCTTCTGCAGTTTCCCAGGTGAGATTCATTTGTCTATTTACCATGTATGATGCTACTTTCCGAAGGTTTTTGATGCTGCATGTGAAACTTGGTGCTGTTGTGTAATGGCGTAACTGAGTGCCGAAGCTATTTGATGTAATTCGATTATGAAATCCTAGTTGCTTTTATACGGATATGAAATATCTGGTGTGTTTTATAAGAAATATCAGTTTGATTAGTACATCGATTATCAATAATAGGCTAATTACCCTGCTTATTGGGGTTTTCTGTTGCAAACGGTTACTCAGACAACACCGTGGGCGATGAACTCAAAGAACCCGAACGGTTTCTAGAAAGTAGGCGTGTTCGATCAACTAACAATCACATGCGGCTTTCGGCAGCCAACTGTTTGTGTTAGGCCACCTTGCACACACGTTTCCACACAAAGAATTGTGTGGGATGTACATACCTACGGAAATGATTTTCTGGGATTCACCATGTGGGATGTACATACCTACGGAAATGATTTCTGGGATTCACCGTGTGGGATGAACATACCTACGGAAATGATTTCTGGGATTCACCGTGTGGGATGTACATACCTACAAAAATGATTTCTGGGATTCACCGTGTGGGAAGTACATACCTACGGAAATGATTTCTGGGATTCACCATGTGGGATGTACATACCTACGGAAATGATTGGGTTTCCATGCCTCGCTCGATCGCACACGGCCCCAGTCTGTGTCCCATGAGGGCCTATCCCCGACAATTTCTGGGTCATGTGGGAAAGACCCCCCTACCGCCCACACACACTTGGCGACGGTTCCAAATGTCGTCGAGGAAAGGGGTTTTAAACCGTTTGTTTAGGAGCTCGTTGTACCAGTGATAGTGATTGTATTCACTATGCATATACTCATTCCGTCGAATTCTTTGTGCCTGCATGGTTAATCGAGCAGAAATAGGCAAAGCATCAACCGTTTTCTTAGGCACCCAGATAGCTTTCTTTGGGGGGGGCATTTCTGCTATTTGGTCCAACATAGCAAGCAACAGTCTCACCATGTTGATTCTTGAACAACTTATAGTTGTGCATGGAATCATCATCAGGATATCTAGGAATGGGAGAGTTGTATCCCAAAAGTAATGCTGGATCTAGCGTTTTGCTCTTTGCAGGACCCCCATAGTTTAAGGATATTGATGTATTTCCCGGTAGGTGCCATTGCCATTCAGTTTCCTTTCAAAATTGATACCTTCCTTTCTGGGATTTTTGTGAAGAATAGATTTGTTCAGAACATCGCAAAGGGTTTGGTGTCCTTTGAGAGATTTGAACATTCCTATCTGAAGAATATCCATCAACCTAGCATTTTCATTAGAAACAGAACCATTTTCGTCGATCAAGGGGTTAGCACTCACAAATGATTTAGCATTGATTCGTTCAAGGCATTCTAAACACGGTGGCTCAAACACCTCAGGTTTGTCCTTGAGTTGTTGGGTGAGAAGAGAATTTTCTCTCATCAAATCAGCATGAGCCTCTCTCAGCGCCTCGAGTTCCTGTTTCCTTTTCACGTAATTGTGGGTTAATCTTTCATGGTATGCTGAGATAAAATCATGACGAGTTGAGAGTTCATCCATTTGTGAATTGAGAGTGGAATACTCTTGGCTCAATGACTAATTTTTCAACATCTCCTCAACCAACAACCCTTCAGATTTCTTGAGGGTTTTCTCAATTTCTCAAGAGAATTTTGTTGTATATTGGCAATTTTGACCAACTTAGCATGGTCATCCTCATCAAAAGAATATTGATCACTGCAGTGATCAATCTGATGTTTGGAGGATACCTTTTCTTTCGAAGCCTTGTCCATGAAGCAGTAGGTAGGAGTTTCATTGTTGCTTGACGGGTTCCCGAAGAAATTCATTGCAGGAGAAGAGGTGCATGCTATGCCAGCAATGCCTGAGTCAGAGTCCTCATCTGACTCATTTTCTTCTTCGAAGGCAGATGATTCTTCTTCTTCAGAATCCATCTCCTTGCCGATGTAAGTATTGGCCTTGCGAGAAGTATTCATGCAGTTGGTGGAGGACTTGGAAGGATTCCTTGAGGAAGATCTTGATGAAGATTTTGAGGTGGAGCTGTCCTTCTTCTTGAAGAACTTCTTCGTTTTCTTCTCATCATCGGAGCCATAGTTCTTGATCTTGCTTTTGCCTGGATAGTTGCCCGAATCATATCTCACACTAGCACGGATTTCAGCTTCCCAGAGAGGGCAGTCTGAAATGAAGTGTCTGGGCTTTTTGCACTGGAAACAAGTGTATTATGCGGCAGGTTTTGAAGATTTTGAACCCCCTGAGTTGCTTGAACTTCTTTTCTGGAACTGTGAAACATTGGAATCGTCTCATGATCAGTGTGAGATCTTTGCTGAGTCATTCTGGATCATCTGAATCTTCTTCGGCATTTCCATCTGAGGAGGAATCAGCCACAAGTTTGAGAGCATGACTTTTGCATTGAGTTGAGCCATACAGGTCTCTTTTCTCTTCTTCTTGTTCCCGTGAGTGTTCAATCTTTCCATGACATCAGCAGAGGTGAGGGACTTGAAATCAGGAAGTTCACGAATCATCAGGACAAGAGTATCGAATGAATTGTCAAGTGATCTAAGCATTTTCTTCACAACTTCATGGTTGGTGATATCTTTGGTGCCGAGACCTTGAAGCTCATTTGTTATATCACTAAGATGATCAAAGGTTTGCTGACAGCTTTCATTCCCAACGCGCTTGAAACAATTGAATTTTGCTCGCAGGGTATCAATTCGAGCTTCCTTCTGAGTTGAAACTCCTTCGTTGATCTTCTCGAGTACATCCCACAAATCCTTTGAAGATTCACACTGGCGATATCGAAGAAACTGTGCCCGAGAGAGATGACCACCAATTTCATCTTTGGCTTGAGCATCCAGTTGAATGAGCTTCTTTTCTTCGTCGGAAGGGGCTTGACGCACAGTGACTATGAACTCAACTTGCACCACGGTCCACATATCATCATCTATAGCACAGAGACGGATCTTCATCTTCTCCTTCCAGACGGGGTAGTCCGTCCCATCAAATATGGGAATCTTGAGATACGATTTGTAGTTCACTAAAGACATACTTAAACTCCAAAGTCGTTAGACTAATATGAGTAGAGTCAAGGAGTACCTTGCTCTGATACCAATTCTAGAAACAAAATATGTCTACCAGTGGGGGGATGAATGGGAGTTTTAAATTTTCTTCGAAAAACTTAATTTCTCAGAACCCGTCATCGGAATAAGGTGAAAATAGACTATAGTGAACTAAGGCAAAGTACCAAAATGAAACTAAGGCAAGCATCGATGAAAATCATATGAATGAAAATACATTGAAGATAAATAAGGGTGAAAAGGTAACATAAGATGCTCGATGGCGACAAGGTATTTGTTCGACCAGTTCATCCTTCTGCACAAGGACTATGTCTGGTTGGAGGGGCTATGACTTAACACGAAAGATAAACTCTCTTCAGCCTATTCTCCTCCATAATCGATTTGCCAACCGATGTTGATCACTAGTGATAGATATTTGAAGGTGATCTATGAACCTTTACAGACTTCTTCTTCGAGAACCACAATCACTCTTCGTCTCTGTAGAAATTGACACCTAACCATCTAGAGAGTTTGCAGCTCTCAAGAGTAATAGGCAAAGCGTACTAAACTTAGAATCCAGAGATGTTGAACCACTATCTAATTCTTTGGCTCTAGGGTTTTTCTCTTGGTGGATTTTAAACTCAAATTGCTCGGAGAGTGGGTTGCTCAAGAATCTTCTCAGAAATCAAACGAAGCAGCCACCAGACAAAGCTGGCGCGGGGTGGCTATTTATAGCTGCAGCCTTCCCATATGGGAAATGACCATTTTGGACATGAGGTCCAGCCAATGGCCAACCGAGACGTTCACAACAGTCGGATTTTGGAGAACAACGAAAGAAGAAGAACAACGAAAAAATACTATGTCTTCATCTCGTCTTCATTCTTCTTCCAGCGCAGACATTTGCTCCGAACAGACATCGAACCAATTGCTTAAGCTTCAGCAATTTTTAGGGGTCGCTCTTGTTAGCTTTATCTTTGGTGATAACCTTCGCTACACAGCAGGGAGATTATCCTCGTCGTTTGCATCAAACTCCTCAATACTTCAGGGACCTGTTACTCTATATGCACTAGCAAACACATAAGTCACGTACTGTTTATGTCCAAAAACTCCAAAAACATAAGGATTTATCATTGCACCAACATGTTGACTTCATGCATGGATTCATGATAGGGTGAAAGGAATTTTGTCTATTTGTTGTGGTATCATGTGATGGTCTTCAACTACAGACAATTGCTTTGCATCACTTTCCTTATGGTTAAAATCTAAGGAAACTACATAACATAACCATCTTCATGTTGGGGTAGAATTCACGAGCAATGAATATTTATTTTGTCATTGTAGGATCGAAAGTATGTCTAGAGCGGGGTGATTAGACTACTTGACCAAATAAAAATCTATCATTTTCCTAGTTTTAGTTGTGCGAAGATTTTTGCAATTAGCACAGGTCAAGCAATCAACCTACACATGCAATTCTAAGAATATAGTAGTGGAAAGTAAAACATTGCATATGAAGATAACAGGAAGGGTCTGGAAAAGGAAAACGCAATGGATACACGAAGATTTTGGGGTTCTGATACGTGGTGCTATCATATGTCCACGTTGATGGAGACTTCAACACACGAAGGGTAACGGCTGCGCGAGTCCATGGAGGGCTCCACCCACGAAGGGTCCATGAAGAAGCAACCTTGTCTATCCCACCATGGCCATTGCCCACGAAGGACTTGCCTCACTCGGGTAGATCTTCACGAAGTAGGAGATCTCCTTGCCCTTACAAACTACTTGCTTCAACTCCACAACATGTTGGAGGCTCCCAAGGGACACCTAACCAATCTAGGAGACACCACTCTCCAAAAGGAAATGTATGGTGTGTAGATGATGAACTCCTTGCTCTTGTGCTTCAAATGATAGTCTCCCCAACACTCAACTCTCTCACACATATTTGGCTATGGTGGAAGAAGGATTTGAGTGGAAAGCAACTTGGTGAAGGCTAGAAATTAAGGTTTAAATGGTAGGAATGGAATATGTTGATCTTAACACATGAGTAGGTGGTTCTCTCTCAGAAAATGGATGGTGGAAGTGCAGGCACATTCTGATGGCTTTCTTACAAATGAAGAGGGGGTGGAGGGGTATATATAGCCTCCACATAAAATCCAACCGTTACACACTTTTGGTCCATCTCGGTGGGACCGATTGTCAAACTCAATGGCACCGATCTGTACAAAAATATAAATGTTGGGAATCTCGGTGGGACCTACTGGAACAACTCGGTGGGACCGATGTGCTAGGGCTTAGGGCAAACTTCATCTCGGTGGCGACGATTGCATAAAATGGGTGGGACCAAAGTGAATGCAATAGATCACAGAGCGCTGGCAAGGTCATCTCAGTGGGACCGAGACCGTATCGGTGTGACCGAATTGTTAGGGTTCTAGGCAGTGGCTATGTCAAATGAACTCTGTGGCTCCGGGTATAAAGAATCGGTGGGGCCGAGTAGCATTTTTGGTTTTGGACATATTTGGATGGAGAAGATAGCTAAGGGTTTTGGAGCAATATCACTAAGCATTTGAGCAAGTAGACCATTAAGCAACACCTCGTCCCCTTTTAATAGTATTGCATTTCCTATGGACTCAATGTGATCTTGGGTCACTAAAGTAGAAGTGAAGAGTCTTGAGCTTATGCAAATATTTTGAAGGGAAAATGCCGTGTGCGGTGCCCCTCTCCACCATAATCCACCTTGGTCATATCGTCGTAGTGCTTAGGCGAAGCCCTGCGCCGGTAGATTCATCATCACCGTCATCACGCCGTCGTGCTGACAAAGCTCTCCCTCAACACTCAGCTGGATCGAGAGTTCGTGGGACATCACCGAGCCAAACGTGTGCAGATCACGGAGGTGCCGTACTTTCGGTACTAGGGTCGGTCGGATCGTGAAGACGTACGACTAGATCAACCGCGTTGTCATAACGCTTCCTCTTATAGTCTACGAGGGTACGTGGAAAACTCTCTTCCCCTCTCGTTGCTATGCATCACCATGATAGATCTTGCGTGTGCGTAGGAATTTTTTTGAAATTACTGCGTTCCCCAACAGTGGCATCCGAGCTAGGTCTATACGTAGATGTTATATCCATGAGTAGAACACAAAGGAGTTGTGGGCATGGGTATATACATATTGCTTGCCGTCACTAGTTGTTTCTTGATTCGGCGGTATTGTTGGATGAAGTGGCCTAGACAGACATTACGCGTACGCTTACGCGAGACTGGTTCTACCGACATGCTTCGCACACAGGTGGCTGGTGGGTGTCAGTTTCTCCAACTTTAGTTGAATTGGATTCAATGAACATGGTTCTTTCTGAAGATCAAAAAGCAATCACTATACCGCGTTGTGGTTTTTGATGCGTAGGTAAGAACGGTTCTTGCTCAGCCCGTAGCAGCCACGTAAAACTTGCAACAACAAAGTAGAGGACGTCTAACTTGTTTTTGCAGGGCATGTTGTGATGTCATATGGTCAAGACATGATGCTAAATTTTATTGTATGAGATGATCATGTTTTGTAACACAGTTGTCGGCAACTTGCAGGAGCCATATGGTTGTCGCTTTATTGTATGAAATGCAATTGACATGTAATTTCTTCACTTTATCACTAAGCGGTAGCGATAGTCGTAGCAGCAATAGTTGGCGAGACCACAATGATGCTTCGATGGAGATCAAGGTGTCAAGCTAGTGACGACGGTGATCATGACGGTGCTTTGGAGATGGAGATCAAAGGCACAAGATGATGATGGCCATATCATATCACTTATATTTGATTGCATGTGATGTTTATCCTTTATGCATCTTATTTTGCTTAGTTCGGCGGTAGCATTATAAGATGATCTCTCACTAAATTTCAAGGTATAAGTGTTCTCCCTGAGTATGCACCGTTGCTACAGTTCCTCGTGCCGAGACACCACATGATGATCGGGTGTGATAAGCTCTACGTTCACATACAACGGGTGCAAGCCAGTTTAGCACATGCAGAATACTCGGGTTAAACTTGACGAGCCTAGCATATGCAGATTTGGCCTCGGAACACTGAGACTGAAAGGTCGAGCATGAATCATATAGTAGATATGATCAACATAATGATGTTCACCATTGAAAACTACTCCATCTCACGTGATGATCGAACATGGTTTAGTTCATATGGATCACGTGATCACTTAGAAGATTAGAGAGATATCTATCTAAGTGGGAGTTCTTAAGTAATTTGATTAATTGAACTTTAATTTATCATGAACTTAGTACCTAATAGTATTTCGCATATCTATGTTGTTGTAGATCAATAGCTCGCGTATAGCTCCCCTATTTTATTTTTGATATGTTCCTAGAGAAAAATAAGTTGAAAAATGTTAGTAGCAATGATGTGGACTAGCTCCGTGATCTGAGGATTATCCTCATTGCTGCACAGAAGTATTATGTCCTTGATGCACTGCTAGGTGACGGACCTATTGTAGGAGTAGATGCAGACGTTATGAACGTTTGGCAAGCTCGGTACGATGACTACTTGATAGTTTAGTGCACCATACTTTACGGCTTAGAACCAGGAGTTCAAAAACGTTTTTAACGACACGGAGCATATAAGATGTTCCAAGAGCTGAAATTTGTATTTCGGACTCATGCCCGAGTCGAGAGGTATGAGACCTCTGACAAGTACTTTGCCTACAAGATGGAGGAGAATAGCTCAACCAGTGAGCATGTGCTCAGAATGTCTGAGTGCTACAATCACTTGACTCAAGTGGGAGTTAATCTTCCAGATAAGATAGTGATTGATAGAGTTCTCTAGTCACTATCACCAAGTTACTAGAACTTCGTGATGAACTATAATATGCAAGGGATAACAGAAATGATTCCCAAGCTCTTCGCGATGCTGAAATTGGCGAAGGTAGAAATCAAGAAAAACATCAAGTGTTGATGGTTGACAAGACGACTAGTTTCAAGTAAAAGGGTAAGGGAAAGAAAGGGAACTTCAACAAGAATGGCAAGCAAGTTGCCACTCCCATGAAGAAGCCGAAAGCTAGACCCAAGCCTGAAACTGAGTGCTTCTACTGCAAAGGAAATTGTCACTGGAAGTGGAACTGCGTTAGATACTTGGCGGATAAGAAGGATGGAGAAGTGAACAAAGGTATATTTGATATACATATTATTGATGTGTACTTTACTAGTGTTTATAGCAACCCCTCGGTATTTGATACTGGTTCAGTTGCTAAGAGTAGTAACTCGAAACGGGAGTTGCAAAATAAACAGAGACTAGTTAAGGGTGAGGTGATGATGTGAGTTGGAAGTGATTCCAAGGTTGATAAGATCACCATCGGACACTCCCTTTACCTTCGGGATTAGTGTTGAACCTAAAATAAAAGTAATGTGGTGTTTGCGTTGAGCATGGATATGATTGGATCATGTTTATTGCAATATGGTTATTCATTTAAGTCAAAGAATAATTGTTGTTCTATTTACATGAATAAAACCTTCTATGGTCATAGACTCAATATAAATGGTTTATTGAATCTCGATCATAATGATACACATATTCATAATATTGAAGTCAAAAAGATGCAAAGTTAATAATTATAGTGCAACTTATATGTGGCACTGCCGTTTAGGTCATATTGGTGTAAAGCACATGAAGAAACTCCATGCTGATGGATTTTTGGAATCACTTTATTATGAATCAATTGATGCTTGCGAATCATGCATCATGGGCAAGATGACTAAGACTTCATTCTCCGGAACAATGGAGCGAGCAACTGACTTATTGGAAATAATACATACTGATGTATGCGGTCCGATGAGTGTAGAGGCTCATGGCAGGTATCATTATTTTCTGACCTTCACACATGATTTGAGTAGATATGGGTATATCTACTTGATGAAACATAAGTCTGAAACATTTGAAAAGTTCAAAGAATTTCAGAGTGAAGTAGAAAATCATCGTAACAAGAAAATAAAGTTTCTATGATCTGATCATGGAGGAGAATATTTGAGTTACGAGTTTGGTCTTCATTTGAAACAATGTGGAATAGTTTCACAACTCACGCCACCTGGAACACGATAGCGTAATGGTGTGTCCGAACATCATAACCGTACTTTATTAGATATGGTACGATCTATGATGTATCTTATCGATTTACCACTATCATTTTGGGGTTATGCATTAGAGACAGCCGCATTCACATTAAATAGGGCAACATCTGAATCTGTTGAGACGACACCATATGAACTGTGGTTTGGCTAGAAACCTAAGTTGTCGTTTCTTAAAGTTTGGGGTGGCGATGCTTATGTGAAAAAGTATCAACCTAATAAGCTCGAACCCAAATCGGAGAAATGTGCCTTCATAGAATACCCAAAGGAAACTGTTGGGTACACCTTCTATCACAGATCCAAAGGCAAGATCTTTGTTGCTAAAAATGGATCCTTTCTAGAGGAGTTTCTCTCGAAAGAAGTGAGTGGGAGGAAAGTAGAACCTGATGAGGTAATTGTACCTTCTCTCAAATTGGAAAGTAGCTCAACACTGAAATCAGTTCCAGTGATGCCTACACCAATCAATGAGGAAGTTAATGATGATGATCATGAAACTTCAGATCAAGTTACTACTAAACATCGTAGGTCAACCAGAGTAAGATCCGCACCAGAGTGGTACGGTAATCCTGTTCTGGAGGTTATGTTACTTGACCATGACAAACCTACGAACTATGAGGAAGCGATGATGAGCCCAGATTCCACAAAATGTCTTAAGGCCATGAAATCTAAGATGGGATCCATGTATGAGAACAAAGTATGGACTTTGATTGACTTGCCCGATGATCGGTGAGCCATTCAGAATAAATGGACCTTCAAGAGGAAGACGGGTGCTGATAGTAGTGTTACTATCTACAAAGCTCAACTTGTCGAAAAGGGTTTTTGACAAGTTCAAGATGTTGACTACGATGAGATTTTGTTACTCGTATCGATGCTTAAAGTCCGTCTGAATCATGTTAGCAATTGCCACATTTCATGAAATCTGGCAACTGGATTTCAAAACTACATTCCTTAATGGATTTCTTAAAGAAGAGTTGTATATGATACAACAAGAAGGTTTTGTCAATCCTAAAGGTGCTAACAAAGTGTGCAAGCTCCAGCGATCCATCTATGGACTGGTGCAAGCATCTCGGAGTTGGAATATACGCTTTGATAAGGTGATCAAAGCATATGGTTTTATATAGACTTGCGGTGAAGCCTGTATTTACAAGAAATTGAGTGGGAGCACTACAGCCTTTCTGATAAGTATATGTGAATGACATATTGTTGATTGGAAATGATGTAGAATTTTCTGGAAAGCATAAAGGAGAATTTGAAAGGAGTTTTTCAAAGAAAGAATTACCTGTAAAGCTACTTACATATTGGGCATCAAGATCTATAAAGATAGATCAAGACGCTTGATAAGACTTTCGATGAGTACATACCTTGATAAGATTTTGAAGGAGTTCAAAATGGATAAGTCAAAGAAGGAGTTCTTGTCTGAGTTGTAAGGTGTGAAATTGAGTAAAGACTCAAAACCCGGCCATGGCATAAAATAGAAAGAGAATGAAAAGTCATTCCCTATGACTCAGTCATAGGTTCTATAAAGTATGCTATGTTGTGTACCAGATCTATTGTATACCTTAGCATGACTTTGGCAAGGGAGTATAATAGTGATCTAGGAGTATATCACTGGACAGCGGTCAAAATTATCCTTAGAGGTCCAAGAAATATTTCTCGGTTATGGAGGTGATAAAAGAGTTCGTCGTAAAGAGTTACATCGATGCAATCTTTTGACACCGATCTAGATGAATCTAAGTCTCGATCTAGATACATATTGAAAGTGGGAGCAATTAGCCAGAGTAGCTCCGTGCAGAGTATTGTAGACATAGAAATTTGCAAAATACATACGGATCTAAATGTTGCAGACCTGTAGACTAAACTTCTCCCACAAGCAAAACATGATCACTCTTTGGGTGTTAATCACATAGCAATGTGAACTAGATTATTGACTCTAGTAAACCCTTTGGGTATTAGTCATATGAAGATGTGAACTAATCACATAAAGATGTGAACTAATCACATAAAGATGTGAACTAATCACATAAAGATGTGAACTATTGGTGTGAAATCACATGGCGATGTGAACTAGATTACTCACTCTAGTGCAAGTGGGAGACTGAAGGAAATATGCCCTAGAGGCAATAATAAAGTTGTTATTTATATTTCCTTATATCATGATAAATGTTTATTTTTCATGCTAGAATTGTATTAACCAGAAACTTAGTACATGTGTGAATACATAGACAAAAAGAATGTCACTAGTATGCCTCTACTTGACTAGCTCGTTGAATCAATGATGCTTATGTTTCCTAACCATAGACATGAGTTGTCATTTGATTAACGGGATCACATCATTAGAGAATTATGTGATTGACTTGACCCATCTGTTAGCTTAGCACGATGATCGTTTAGTTTGTTGCTATTGCTTTCTCCATGACTTATACATGTTCCTATGACTATGAGATCATGCAACTCCCGAATACCGGAGGAACACTTAGTGTGCTATCAAACATCACAACATAACTGGATAATTATAAAGATGCTCTACAGGTGTCTCCGAAGGTGTTTGTTGGGTTGGCATAGATCGAGATTAGGACTTGTCACTCCGTGTATGGAGAGGTATCTCTGGGCCCTCTCGGTAATGCACAATACTATGAGCCTTGCAAGCAATGTAACTAAATGAGTTAGTTATGGGATGTTGCATTACGGAACGAGTAAAAGACTTGCCGGTAACGAGATTGAACTAGGTATTGAGATACCGACGATCGAATCTCGGGCAAGTAACATACCGATGACAAAGGGAACAACGTATATCGTTATACGGTTTGACTGATAAAGATCTTCATAGAATATATATATGTGGGAGCCAATATGAACATCTAGGTTCCACTATTGGTTATTGACCGAAGACGTGTCTCGGTCATGTCTACATAGTTCTCGAACCCGTATGGTCCGCACGCTTAACGTCTGGTGACGATCGGTATTATGAGTTTATGTGTTTTGATGTACCGAAGGCAGTTCAGAGTCCCGGATGTGATCACGAATATGACGAGGAGTCTCGAAATGGTCGAGACATAAAGATCAATATATTGGATGACTATGTTTGGACATTGAAAAGGTTTTGAGAGAGTTCAGGCATATACCGGAGTACCGGGGGGTTACCGGAACCCCTCGGGGAGTCAATGGGCCTTAATGGGCCATAGTGGGAAGGAGGAGGAGGAGGCCAAGGTGGGGGCGGCCCCCACTCCCAAGCCCAATCTGAATTGGGAGGGGGCGGCCCCCCTTTCCTTCTCTCCCTCTCCCCCTTCCTTCCTTCTCCTACTCCAACTAGGGAAGGGGGAATCCTACTTCCACCAGGAGTAGGACTTCCCCCTTGGGCGTTCCTAGGAGGCCGGCCCTCTCCCCCTCCTCCACTCCTTTATATACGGGGGAGGGGGGCACCCCATAGACACACAACTTGATCATTGATCTCTTAGCCGTGTGCGATGCCCCCCTCCACCATAATCCGCCTCGGTCATATCATCGTAGTGCTTAGGCAAAGCCCTGCACTGTCATTATGTCGTCGTGCTGACGAAGCTCTCCCTCGACACTCAGCTGGATCAAGAGTTCGTGGGACGTCACCGAGCCGAACGTGTGCAGATCGTGGAGGTGACATACTTTCGGTACTAGGATCGGTCGGATCGTGAAGACGTATGACTACATCAACCGCGTTGTCATAACGCTTCTGCTTACAGTCTATGAGGGTACGTGGACAACACCCTTACCCTCTCGTTGCTATGCATCACCATGATAGATCTTGCGTGTGCATAGGAATTTTTTTGAAATTAGTGCGTTCCCCAACATCTTTGTCCTTAGCATTTTGTAGGGTCCACATCTCTATCTCATGGCATGCCAATCATTGAACATCCTGAAATATTTATCTTGAATGGATATTAGTTCAATGAGCTATATGTTGTTATGAATTACCAAAACCACCCGGGGATTAGTTGCACTTTCAATCTCCCCCTTTCTGATAATTGATGACAACATATAGATCAAAGCTTTGACAAATGATTAAATGAATGAAATACATCGTCGCTTTGATAAGTATGTGATAAGCAAGAGCTCCCCCTAAATTTGTGCATATTTAAAATTTTGTGTTTGAATGCAAATGCACAATCGATTAGGATCATGGGTCACTCTTCCATGCCACATACATGTTGGTGGAGTGCACAAAATGATAAGAGTGAAATAACATGCACACATCACCAAAGACATAAGTGAATGATCATACACAAATATCCATAGAGACAAGCATTAAGCACACATTAAGCAAAGTATGATCAATCACACCACCAAACGTAGTATCTCAGGAGCATAAAGCAACCAAGTAGCACGGATCAAACGAACAAAGTGGCAACGAGCAATAAAACCAAAGAGCAAAAGAAAGAGACACACTCTCTCGAAGCCTATGATCTATACATTTTCCTCCCCCTTTGGCAACAAGTATGGAAAAGCTTGAAAAAGTATAGAGTTGATCTTCTCTCTCTAGGCACTATCCCCTGGAGCTCCTGAAGGTCTCTTCTGGCTTTGTGGCTCATGTGTGCGTAGAAGGCGTGGAGAGAACATCGTTTGTAAATGCCTCAGCTGAAGTCTGCTAAATAGGTGGTGTAGACACTAGAGGTGGCACTGTAGCAGTAGTGGCAGGTGTAGAGTGAGTAGGTATCGTGTCAGCAACTGGCACGGCTGAAGATCTGGCTGCCCTTGGCATAGTCAGAAACCTCTCAGTAGTGGTGTGCTCATTGCCATCTTCAACATCACCTCTAAGCTTCTCCACTATAGACTGAATCTCTATGACCTTGACATCTCAATTGTACATCTTGTCTTCCACAATCTGCTCTAAGTTCTCCTAGTTCTTGGCTAAGTTGGCTACACTTTGCTCAATCCTCAGTGTTGCTTCCAGCAGATATGTCATTTGGTCTTGCTTGAAATTGAGATTTGCTATTGGGGCAATTGGTGACGTGGCTTCCTTTGCTGCTCTTGCTGCTGCTGAGACTTCTCTTGAGCCTCAACTGATGTGGGGTGTGAAGGATCCATAACCACCACATTGTCCTCGAACTCTGGCTGAAGAGGAAGGTGCTCACGATCAAGTAGATATGTTTTTGTACCAACTTTGGATTTTATAAGCATCTGAATGTGTGGGGCATATCCACAAGACCTTTTCTGGTCAGCAGTTGTCCTCTTGACCGTCTCTACTATCAAACTCATAACTTTGATCTTCTGAGGATTGCCAAATAAGTGAGGCAAATTGATGGAGTGGCCACAGATCATCCTCTCATCTCCAGATTTTGGCAACAGAGTATGCCTCAAAATGGTGTTTGTGGTGGCCAAACCAGCTAGCAGATGCTTGACTGACCCAAGCTTCCCATAAACATCAACATCATCTTTATCTTCCTCGGGAGCATCACGAAGTGCAGCCCACTCAGAGATTGATGACTGATACTAGTGTCCCTCAGTCATCCATGCAATCTTCCCATCTGGATAGAAGTGTGTTGTGGAGTAGAATTGCATGACCATCTGATCATTCCAGTTGGTGAGCTTCTGACCAACAAAGTCATCAACTCCAGCAATTCTGAAACTTTCATGAATGTGGGGGAAATAATCTTCATTTGTATCTATGCATTTCCAGTCCACCCACTTCATGTCACTGACAATGGGCTTCTTATCAAGCAAAATAGTCTCGTAGAAATCTTGTTGTTCACGGGCATGGAAACGGTAGTCAGAACCTGTCCTTCTCTTAACTGAATATGGATCCACTTTCCTCCACTCTCACAGACCCTTTTCCTTCCTGAGCTTCATGTTTTCTACAACAGGGTGTACATTGTCATGGTTTGGAATCTTGGGCTTGAGCTTTCTGAGCACTAGTGGCTCCTCATCAACCTAAACTTCTAGCACTGGGGTCTTGTTCTTCTCAGCAGCTGGTATGTTTATTGTTGACCTCTTGGATGCAGAAATTTTGGGTTTTGACTTGGCCTTGGAGGGAGCAGCAATTGACGTCATGGCATCTGCCATGACCTTCTGTATTTTAGCTGCAGGTGCAACAGGTTCCTCCTCCTCTTCTTCCTCTTCCCTCATGGAAGGCTTGCCAAGTACTATCACTACAAAAAAAATACACTTCCGTGATGATACGTGTTTGCCACAGTAGGTCACATTTTCTTGCATGCATGTACATCCATGAAATTTTTATGACAGAATCAAGATAGTCATACATGTGCTGTCGTAGAAGTGTTCCATAACATTACCAAAATTATCATCATGGAAGTATCAACTTCCATGACGATAAATCGCGCGTCCTAGAAGTGCTTTCGTCAAGGGTGACCGACACGTGGCATCCACCATAACGGGTCGTCGTTACGCTATTGGGTCCGGTTTTGGATTAGATAACCCGTTAACAGCCCGGACCAATGAGGATTTTCCACGTGTAAAATTGTCATTGACCGGAGGAAACACATGTTGGCTCACCGTTGGGACAGATGTCATCCATTCATTGGACAGGAGGCACCTATGATATGTCGACACATGGCACGACCCAACAACGGCCCATTCCGGTGAAAAGGCCGGCCCATTTGACTTGGTCAAACGGTAACGGGTCGGCCTAGGGAAAGCTTGTTAACGGCCTATTCGTATATCGCCCATTTACGGCCCGCTAACTCCCGGCCCGTTACAGCTTATCGGAATTAAGCCCAGTAGCTTCATCTGGGCCGTCCAATATGATTCGAGCCTATTGTTACTTCCGGCCCATGTATGGCCCATGATGTCTTTCGGCCCATATGAGGCCCTTCATAACTCTGGGACCACTAAAGGCCCGAGATGAAACTGGCCCATAATGAACAGTGTATCACTTTATACCCATTAACGGCCCATTATTCCATCGGCCATTTCCAGCCCATGTAAGATTTCGGCCTTCTAAGGGCTCATTTCTAGAATTCGGTTAGTTACGGTCAGTTACTAGCATGTTCCGTTTGTGGGCCAAATTCAGCCCGTGTTTACATTGGGCCCGTTTGTGGCCCGTTAACCCGTTGGGCTGTTTTCATAGCGTTATCAAATACGGCCTATTAATGGCACGTTATGGTCCACGAATAGTACGGCCCATGTGTTGACAGACCAAGACGTCACATGTACCCTCGACGCCAGGGTTGATGCACCGCGGCTCACGTCGAAGGAGACCCGACCGACAGCGTGATACGCAAGACACTCGACGGGCGCTTTTGCAGACCCGAAAACCCCACACCCCTGGGAGGGACCCCGTCAGGGAGTGCGGTGGCTATGGGCTGCCCTAGGTCGATTCGCTCGCCCCTAGAGCCTCGAGGTTCGCAGCTCTCAAACATGAAGAACAGCGAAGAACGAGAGAGAAAAACGGTGGAGAGATAAAATGGAGACTGAAAAAGTAGTATATTGATTTGTTCGATTGTGTCTTGTTTCAATCGGCCGTCACCCCCAACATATATAAGAGGCGTCTGGACTTCCCGTACAAGCAAAGGATTCATCTAGGCTTTCCTTACAAGAAAATTACATTAATTTACGTCCTCTAGTTCTAATTCCAATCCAACTCGGATTCTGCCCGAATCTGTCCCAAACTTCTATCTTGTTCCTTGTACAGGCCGTGGAATTTGCATATGACCTCTGATTGAGAAGATCAAGATACCAAATTTATGCGCCTCGACGAGACGAACAACTTCCCTGTTGATCATCTTTCCAAATAAGGTCATGTTCAATACTTTACGAGGTCATCTTTAACTTCCAGTCGGACTTGGTCATGCAGTTTTCTTGGTTGTCCGAGTCTTTCAGCAACTCTATAGGCTGCATACTATCTCAGATGATGATGACTCCAAAAGCACCCTTTTCGACGATACGCAAAACTTCCATGTAGAACACTTTTCTATCCGAGGTCATCTTAATAACCTTTCGAGCCCATCTCCAACTTCCAGTCGGGTTGACCCCGGCAAGCTTTCCACCCCGGCAAGCTTTCACACCGGCAAGGTTTTACCCCGGCAAGGTTTTCACCCCGGCAAGGTATCTACCCCGGAAAGCTTCTAGCCCGGCAAGGTATCTACCCCGGAAAGGTTTCCACCCCGGCAAGGTTTTCATTCAGCCGGCAAAGGCCAAACAACTCACGCGACCCATCATACACCACCTAGGTGGGTGTCTCGTCCTTCACGTCACTTTTTTACTCATGGCCAGCCCGCGAAGTATTGCCTCTAAATTTTGCATACGAACTCGGATTGGGACAATTTTTATATCAAAATCGATCGTCTCGACGAGACGAAGACAACTCGTGTAGATAATGTTTCCATATGAGGCCGTCTTGAAAGCGTAATCAACCGAATAGTGTTCTGAATACAAAATCTCAGTACTTTGAACACAACTTCGGCCTTAGAGATGAGATCGGATGGCTATGGCCCAAATATCAAAGTTTCTCCTTTTGAAGATACAGAACTTCCTCATTTTGAACACTTTTTATTTGAGGACATCTTAATTGTGTTTTTGACCATGCCAAAATCTGACGTCAATACATGACCCCCTATTTTTCGGCAAAGTTTGTGTGCCGAAAAATAACTTGCACGTAGCTTGTTCTAAGGACGATGTCAACACTCCATCGGCCATTTATTTTTCTCAGGACGATAATCAGGTATCGGCCATGTTTGTTCCAAGGACGATAATTATATATCGGCCATTGCCCACTTAGGCTTCTTGCCACACACTCAGGTGGTATTTCTTCAATTACTTGCCATTGAGAGCTCGAGGTAACAGTGCCCCTTGTATGGATTCCACCACATAATAGTTTCCGGGAACTATTCTTGTAATCCTAAAAGGGCCTTCCCAACTTGGAGACCACTTCCCGAATTTTGTCTCTTGAACCAATCGGCAGAATCACTTTCCAGACAAGATCGCCAACTTGAAAATTCTTGAACTTAACTTTCTTATTGTAAGCTCTTGCTACCCTCAACTTGTCCCTCTCTATGGCCTCAAAGCGACCAAACGTTTATTGGCAACCTCATCAATATTGTCCATCATCAAGTTATAAAAGTCTACTGTCGATAAACCATTTTGTTTGGCTATTCTCAAAGCATTCAAATTTACTTCCACCGGTAAAACAGCCTCTTGACCGTATACTAGCTCATATGGAGTCACTTTCATAGCACCATGCCTTGAGATCCTATGTGCCCACAAAGCTTCAGACAACAAATCATGCCATCTCCTTGGATTATCCTCAATCTTCTTCTTGATGAGTTTGATTAAAATTTTATTGCTAGACTCAGCTTGTCCATTGGCTTGGGCATAAAATGGAGAGGAATTTAGCAACTTTATGTTATAAGATTCGGCAAATTCTTTGACTTGGTGTGACATGAAAGATGAGCCTTGATCTGTAGTCAATTTTTGAGGAATGCCGAACCTATGAATAATGTGCTAAGTTATGAATTTAATTACCTCCGTATGTGTCATGTTCTTGAGAGGTACTGCTTCAGACCATTTAGTGAAATAATCGGTTGCTACCAATACGAATCGATGCCCTTTTGAGGAAGACGAGTGAATTTGTTCGATAAAGTCTAAACCCCATCCTCTGAAAGGCCGTGGTTTGATAATGGGATGTAACATAGCAGCAGGAGCTAACTGAATATCACCAAATTTTTGACAAGCTTCACACCCTTTATAATATCTGAAGCAATCATTAATCATAGTCGGCCAATAAAACCCAGCATGTCGTAGTAACCATTTCATCTTGGGATCCGACTGATGAGTGCCACAAATACCTTCATGGACCTCTCCCATAGCAATTCTCGTTGTTCCTCGTCCGAGCACTTTAAAAGAACATCATCAACCGTTCGGCGATAGAGACCATCATCTCTCATTGTGTATTTGAAAGCCATATGTCGAACAGCCCCGTCCACCCTTCTACTAGGATTACACAAATAATCAATGATGGGTTTCCCCCAGTCTTGATTTTCTCCTGCATTGAATATTTCATTAGTGGCCGAAACGCTGGGCTCCAGTTCAGCCTCCCCTATGTTGGCAAGACTAGACATCGGCATTTCAGAAATATGAAACATGCCATGATCAACATGATAGCTGGATGCTTGTTGTGCCAACTCATTTGCTTTCCAATTGCCATGTCTAGATATATGAGCAATGCTAAAATAATCCAAAGTAGAAATTATATCTAGACATTTATCAAGATAAACATTAAGTGATTCGTCAAAACATTGAAAGACATTGGATATTTGTTGCACCACTAATAACGAATCACCATAAGCCTCAATATGTGTAACACCTATAGCAAGTAACATCTCTAGGCCGAATAATAATGCTTCATATTCGGCTTGATTGTTTGTACAAAAATATTCTAAACGCCATGAGGCTTCAAAAATAGCACCATGAGGAGATATGTAAACAATACCAACACCTTGACCATTGCTACAAACTAAACCATCAAAATATAATCTCCACGGTACTAGTGAGATAAGGTTTATATCAACATCATGCTTGTCATCAATCCGATGTTCAACAATAAAATTAGCAACGATTTGGCCTTCCATGGATTTTAGAGATTCATAAGCCAAATCATATTCAATCAAAGCATAAACCCACTTGCCAATTCTACCACTAAGAATTGCTCTATGCAACATGTATTTAATGACATCGGTTTGACACGCTACTATGCAAGCACTCGGCACTAAATAATGTCTCAATTTTGTGCAAGCATAATATAAACATAGACATATGTTTTCAATAAATGTATACCTTGTCTCAGCGTCCAATAAGCGGCGGCTCAAATAAGTGATGGCATGCTCTTTTCCTTTGGTTTCTTGAGTCAGAACAGCACCAATAACTCCTTCCTCCGCTGCAATGTAAAGCCTGAAGGGTTCCCTATGCTTGGGTGCTTTCATCACCGGTAGAGTGCACAAATAATTCTTGATCATATCAAATGCTTCTTGTTGTTTTGCCCCCAAGTGAAATCAACATCATTCTTTAACCGAAGGATAGGAGTAAATGCATCAACTTTCCTTGACAGATTAGCTATGAATCTTCTCAAATAATTGAGCTTGCCAAGGAACTTTTGCATATCTCTCTTGCATGTTGGAGCCTCTACTTTCTGTATGGCCTCTATCTTTTTGGGATCAATTTCTATGACATCTTCGTGAATAACGAAACCCCAAAACTTCCCAGACGATACACCAAAGGCACACTTCAAAGGATTCATTTTCAGCACATATTTCTTCATTCTTTCAAAAGCCAAACGTAAATCGGCTAAGTGAGATTCAAAAGCATCCGATTTGACAACAATATCATCAATATAGACTTCAAGTACAACACCAAGTAAATCATGAAAAATTAAATTCATAGCTCTTTGATATGTGGCGCCGGCATTCTTTAATCCAAAGGTCATCACCGTCCACTCAAATAAACCAAGGAAACCGGGGCATTGAAAAGCCATTTTGGACATGTCCTCTTCGGCCATAAAAATATGATTATACCCCGCATTACCATCAAGGAAGCTGATGACCTTATGTCTAGAAGTATCATTAATAAGCATATCGGCTATTGGCATGGGATACTCATCTTTAGGTGTAGCTCTATTCAAATCTCTGAAATCAATGCACACCCTCAACTTGTCGGAGCCTTTCTTCTCTACTGGTACAATATTAGAAACCCATTTGGCATACCTGTAAGGTCTAATAAAATTAGCTTTAAGCAAACGACCGATCTCTTCCTTGATCCGGTCATATGTTTTTGGATTAAATTTTCTGGCCGATTGCTTGAACGGTCTAAAACCCGCCTTTATAGGTAAACGATGCTCCACTAACTCTCGGCTTAAACCTGGCATCTCATGATATTCCCATGCAAAGCAACAAACATATTCTTTCAACAGCTCGATCAACTTGGCTTTATGATCGGCTCTTAAATTTCTGTTTACAAATGTCAGCCTAGGAGTTGAACCATCTCCTATATCTATCTCTTCTAATGGATCGGCCGATATAAAACCTTGTCCTAATTTATTCATATCATCTAACTCTTCTATGGACTCATACATATTGTTCTCATTGGACCGATATTCTACAAGTCGCTTTTGTAACCACTCTGAGCTAGGATTCATTTAAACATATCATACCTTGGAGCCGATTGCATTCAGCCGGCTTTAAAGAGACGGGCACGAACCATTCTTGGTCGCGCTGAGAAAATCAAACTCTGATAAGTCGCGCCCCATCAAGCAAGTAGCATTAAGATGTTGCCAATCCACCAATGCATCGGCCAAAGCAACACAGGCCGAGTTATCCGCATGAATGACTTCCACTTCATCATCAACTCACTGGATTAAAAACTGGAGCATAGTAGCATTGGTTTGCATGAACCCAATCACGGCCTAATATCACATTGTAGTTACCTTGCACTTCGGCGACAAAGAATGCGGTATCCAAAGTTTTACTTCCCACTGTGAGCTCCACATACATCACACCTTTGGCGTCAGTTTTCTCTTTTCCTTCAAATCCATTGAGCACCATGTTGGTCTTCATCAACTCTTCATCATGTAGCCCCAATTTTATGAAGACCGAATACGGCATAAGATTCACCACAGCACCACCATCAACAAGCATCCGAGTGAGCGGTGGCCCATTGATATGACCTCTGAGATATAACGGTTTCAGATGCGTTACTGGGTCTTTTGGCTTCTCGAATATTGCATTTTTAGGGCCAAAATCCAGCTGGGCCACTTCTCCTTCCTCATCTACAGCATGAAACTCAGCAGGTAAGTAATATACCATATTGATATCCATACCTTCATGAACCAACGTAGACTCATAGTCCAACATATCATCCTCTTCTTCAAGTGCATCCACCGATTCTGAAATCTGTTCGAGTGAAGAAGAAGTAAGAAGTATCGCAGACGATGTAATAATTGTCACAACGTCCTCCTTTGGTGGTGCAAGTGCTGCTGTGACAGGTGTAGAAGCCACTGTATCTTGTATTGGTCTAGGCCTCCACACTTGTTTTGTAGGTATCATGGGCCGAGTGTCATTGAAGAACTTATCCCTTTGCTTCTCGACCTCTTGTTCTGTCATGTCTTGACTCCTTAACCTCTGTAATTTCCTCTTTTGTGTCTTCGTTAGCCCTGGAGGACACCACTTTGGCCGATTATACTTAGGATCTCTCGTCTTTACTTGGCTGGTTCTTGCTTCATGGTCATTAGCCGAGTACTTTGGCACGATAGCAAGTATCGGCTCAGTCGGATTGCTATGCACAATCGGCTGCTATATGGCGAATGTTTTGGTGCCAAGATGAGTGAGTCGGCATTGATTTTTCCTTGCCTTTGCTTGACTCAACCGTTGCAGCACTTGGCGACTTAACACGCCATTCTTGCTTGCCGACCCATTTCTAATTATCTTGCACTGGTCGATTGACACTATCGTTCAAACGGCCTCGTGTGGGATAAGAAAGTCTCGCATGAACAGACCTCCTTGGTTCTGCCCAACCCGAATGAAAAGCCTAAGGGGCCATTGGGGGCTGCCACCATCCTCCAATGAAGTCTCCCATGTAGTATGGCACATAGGGGGTGGCGACATCCATGGTTCCGGCGCCCACGACCCATATGGCCTTGCATGATGCTGAAATTCTTCTCGAGGAGGTGACCTTGAACGCTTCAAAATTTTTTTGACAGAAAGACTGTAAGGGAACACCCTACAGTATAATTGGTGCAACAAACCCAAATTGCAAGTACCATGCCTTGAACCTGGGTTGGTGGGAAGGCATCAGCCCCTTCACACCACTAGGTTATGCCTTAGTCTGCGAACGCTTCAAATTTGATGACCGGTTAGAGCTAGAACCAGTTGCATGATTGGCATACTTGGACAACAACATATCAAAAGTTGGCTTGATTTTCTTACGCTGCACTTTAGCTTCATTTGTCTCCCACTTACCAACCTCCGGACTCTTGGCTTAACAAATTTAACTCGAGTGTCTTGTTGCACCTATGCTTGCCCACCGAGTGTAGGATTCTTGATGGTGATTTTGATCACTTCCTTGCCATCGGGTTGCTTATCAAGCACAACCTATCTCCCCAAGACCTTGTCGCCCTCCTTGTCTTTCCTGGGCTCACCAACAATGACATTAGCTTTATTAGCAGATTCGGCAACCTCCGAACGAATGAGTAGCTTCTTCCCATCGAAATCCATGGTATTCATTGGAAAAGGTTGTTTATCAACTTGCATCTCAGAAAAGTTCAATCGTCCGTCATTAATGGACGATTGTATCTGTCGTCAAAAAACATTGAAATTGTTAGTAGAATGAGAAAAAGAATTATGATACATGCAATAAGCACACCGTTTTAGCTCTTCAAATGGCAGTAAAGTATGAGATATTCTAATAATCTTAGCCTGCAGCAAAGCATCAAATATTCTATCACACTTAAATGTTAAAAGTAAACTTCATCTCTTCATCAGGATTCTTATGAATCAGTTTCAGATCATTGCAAGTAAAGGGTTTGTCTTTAGATGGCCAAACAAATTCAGTAGAAAAAACATCACCCTCATCGTCCGAGTGATCACTATCATATTCGACCATATTCATCTTTGGACGATCGACTTTGTATCTGTGCACTTTTTTGAGATCTTTGCTTCGGCTTTCCTGAGCCAAAGCCCTTTGTAAAACTTGGTTGATATTAAAGAACTCATAGCCTTCTAGATTTTCTCTAATGGGAGTTCTCAAACCACTCAGTACTAGTCCGCCAAGTCCCTTTCGGTTATTACCAAACTAAAACACCGGTTTTTTGTTTCTCTAATTGACGTAATCGGAGACCGATTCATCATGCTTCTGTTTAACCGATGTTAGATGTGACAACTTGAGTTCATTGTCGCCACTATAAAAGTGATCATGAAATTTCTGCTCTAGCTGCGACCAAACTCGAATGGAACCATGTGGTAAATAAGAAAACCATGAAAATGCGGTACCTGCTACCTCTTGAGCACTGTGTTGGATTTCCTTGAAGAGGAAAGGATGATGCAGCAAAGTAGCGTCAGTATTTCCCTCAGTTTTTGAGAACCAAGGTATCAATCCAGTAGGAGGTTGCGCGTGCGTCCCTAGTAACTACACAAAACAAATAACTCCTCGCAACCAACGCGATAAGGGGTTGCCAATCCCTTCACGGTCACTTACGAGAGTGAGATCTAATAGATATGATAAGATAATATTTTTGGTATTTTTATGATAAAGATGCAAATTAAAATAAAAAGCAAAGTAAAAAAGCAAAGGAAATAACTAAGTATTGGAAGATTAATATGATGAAGATAGACCCGAGGGCCATAGGTTTCACTAGTGGCTTCTCTCAAGAGCATAAGTACTTTACGGTGGGTGAACGAATTACTGTTGAGCAATTGACAGAATTGAGCATAGTTATGAGAATATCTAGGTATGATCATGTATATAGGCATCACGTCCAAGACAAGTAGACCGACTCCTGCCTGCATCTACTACTATTACTCCACTCATCGACCGCTATCCAGCATGCATCTAGAGTATTAAGTTCATGAAAACAGAGTAACGCCTTAAGCAAGATGACATGATGTAGAGGGATAAATTCATGCAATATGATAAAAAAAATCATCTTGTTACCCTTGATGGCAACAATACAATATGTGCCTTGCTGCCCCTACTGTCACTGGAAAAGCACACCACAAGATTGTACCCAAAGCTAAGCACTTCTCCCGTTGCAAGAAAGATCAAACTAGTAGGCCAAACCAAACTGATAATTCGAAGAGACTTGCAAAGATAACCAATCATACATAAAAGAATTCAGAGAAGATTCAAATATTGTTCATAGATAATCTTGATCATAAACCCACAATTCATCGGTCTCAACAAACACACCACAAAAAGAAGATTACATCGAATAGATCTCCACAAGAGAGGGGGAGGACATTGTATTGAGATCCAAAAAGAGAGAAGAAGCCGTCTAGCTAATAACTGTGGACCCGAAGGTCGGAGGTAAACTACTCACACTTCATCGGAGAGGCTATGGTGTTGATGTAGAAGCCCTCCGTGATGGATGCCCCCTCCGGCGGAGCTCCAAAACAGGCCCCAAGATGGGATCTCGTGGATACAGGAAGTTACGGCAGTGGAATTAGGGTTTTTGGCTCTGTATCTGATCGTTTGGGGGTACGTAGGTATATATAGGAGGAAGGAGTACGTCGGTGGAGCAATAGGGGGCCCACGAGGGTGGAGGGCGCGCCTGGGGGGTAGGCGCGCCCCCCTACCTCGTGGCCTCCTCCTTTGTTTCTTGACCTAGGGTCCAAGTCTCCTGGATCATGTTCGGTGAGAAAATCACGTTCCCGAAGGTTTCATTCCGTTTGGACTCCATTTGATATTCCTTTTCTTCGAAACCCTAAAATAGGCAAAAAAAACAACAATTCTGGGCTGGGCCTCCGGTTAATAGGTTAGTCCCAAAAATAATATAAAAGTGGATAATAAAGCCCAATAATGTCCAAAACAGTAAATAATATAGCATGGAGCAATCAAAAAGTATAGATACATTGGAGACGTATCAAGTATCCCCAAGCTTAATTCCTGCTCGTCCTCGAGTAGGTAAATGATAAAAACAAAAAAAATTGATGTGGAATGCTACTTGGCACAATTTCAATGTAATTCTTCTTAATTGTGGTATGAATATCCAGATCTGAAAGATTCAAGACAAAAGTTCATATTGACATAAAAATAATAATACTTCAAGCATACTAACTAAGCAATTATGTCTTCTCAAAATAACATGGCCAAAGAAAGTTCATCCCTACAAAATCATATAGTTAGTCATGCTCCATTTTCATCACACAAGAATGTTCTCATCATGCACAACCCCGATGACAAGTCTAGCAATTGTTTCATACTTTAGTAATCTCAAACCTATAAACTTTCATGCAATATATGAACACGAGCCATGGACATAGCACTATGGGTGGAATAGAATATGATGATGGGGGTTATGTGGAGAAAACAAAAAGGGAGAAACTATCACATCAACGAGGCTAATCAATGGGCTATGGAGATGCCCATCGATTGATGTTAATGCAAGGAGTAGGGATTGCCATGCAACGGATGCACTAGAGCTATAAATGTATGAAAGCTCAACAAAAGAAACTAAGTGGGTGTGCATCCAACTTGCTTGCTCACGAAGACCTAGGGCACTTGAGGAGGCCATTGTTGGAATATACAAGCCAAGTTCTATAATGAAAAATACCCACTAGTATATGAAAGTGACAAAACAAAAGACTCTCTATCATGAAGATTATGGTGCTACTTTGAAGCACAAGTGTGGCAAAGGATAGTAACATTGTCCCTTCTCTCTTTTCTCTCATTTTTATGGCCTTTCTTTTTTCATATTCCTCACTTGGGACAATGCTCTAGAAAATGATGATCATCACACTTCTATTTATTTACAACTCAATGATTACAAATCGATACTAGAAAAAAAGATGACTCTATATGAATGCCTCCGGCGGTGTACCGGGATATGCAATGAACCAATAGTGACATGTATGAAAGAATTATGAACGGTGGCTTTGCCAAAAATACTATGTCAACTACATGATCATGCTAAGCAATATGACAATGATGAATGTGTCATGATAAACGGAATGGTGGAAAGTTGCATGGCAATATATCTCGGAACGGCTATGGAAATGCCATAATAGGTAGGTATGGTGGCTGTTTTGAGGAAGATATAAGGAGGTTTATGTGTGAAAGAGCTTCTCTTAGTATTCAAAACACTCATAAGAAATTTTTTACTAATCTTGAATACCTAGCATATTAGGATTATTTAAGCAAATTACCATGCTATTTAAGACTCTCAAAATAATCTAAGTGAAGCATGAGAGATCAATAGTTTCTATAAAACAAATCCACCACCGTGCTCTAAAAGATATAAGTGAAGCACATAGAGCGAAACAATATAACTCAAAAGATATAAGCGAAGCACATAGAGTATTCTAACAAATTCCAAATCATGTATGGCTCTCTCAAAAGGTGTGTACAGAAAGGATGATTTTGGTAAACTAAAAAGCAAAAACTCAAATCATACAAGACGCTCCAAGCAAAACACATATCATGTGGTGAATAAAAATATAGCTCCAAGTAAAGTTACCGATAGAAGTAGACGAAAGAGGGGATGCCTTCCGGGGCATCCCCAAGCTTTGGCTTTTAGGTGTCCTTAGATTATCTTGGGGGTGACATGGGCATACCCAAGCTAAGGATCTTGCCACTCCTTGTTCCATAATCCATCAAATCTTTACCCAAAACTTGAAAACTTCACAACACAAAACTTAAAGTAGAAAATCTCGTGAGCTCCGTTAGCGAAAGAAAACAAAAGACCACTTCAAGGTACTGTAATGAACTCATTCTTTATTTATATTGGTCTTAAACCTAATGTACTATAACTTCTCTAAGGTTTATAAACTATTTTACTAGCCATAGATTCATCAAAATAAGAAAACAACACACGAAAAACAGAATCTGTCAAAAACAGAATAGTATGTAGTAATCTGTAGCTAGATCAAGATATGGAATCCCAAAAATTCTAAAATAAATTGCTGGACGTGAGGAATTTACCTATTAATCATCTTCAAAAAGAATTAACTAAATAGCGCATTCCAAATAAAAATGGCAGCAGTTCTCGTGAGCGCTAAAGTGTCTGTTTTTTACAGCAAGATATCAAGACTTTCCCCAAGTCTTCCCAACGGATCTATTTGGCACAAACACTAATTAAATACAAAAAACACAACCGAAACAGAGGCTAGATAAATTATTTATTACTAAACATGATCAAAAAGCAAGGAATAAAAATAAAATTGTGTTGCCTCCCAACAAGTGCTATCGTTTAACGCCCCTAGCTAGGCATAAAAAGCAAGGATAGATCTAGGTATTGCCATCTTTGGTAGGCAATCCATAAGTGGCTCTCATAATAGATTTATCAGGTAATTTAATTTTATTTCTAGGAAAGTGTTACATGCCTTTCCTTAACGGAAATTGGAATCTAATATTTCCTTCCTTCATATCACTAATTGCACCAATCGTTCTAAGGAAAGGTCTACCAAGAATGATAGGACATGAAGGATTGCAATCTATATCAAGAACGATAAAATATATGGGCACATAATTCCTATTTGCAACAATAAGAACATCATTAATTCTTCCCATATGTTTCGTAATAGTGGAATCCGCAAGGTGCAAGTTTAAAGAACAATCATCAAAATCACGGAAACCTAACAAATCACATAAAGTCTTTGGAATCGTGGAAGCACTAGCACCCAAATCACACAAAGCATAGCATTCATGATCTTTAATTTTAATTTTAATAGTTGGTTCCCACTCATCATAAAGTTTTCTAGGGATAGAAACTTCCAACTCGAGTTTTTCTTCATAAGATTGCGTCAAGGCATCAACGATATGTTTAGTAAACGCTTTATTTTGACTATAAGCATGAGGAGAATTTAGCATGGATTGCAACAAGGAAATACAATAAATCAAAGAGCAATTTTCATAATTAAATTCCTTTAAATCCATAATAGTGGGTTTAGCAACATCTAGGGTTTTAATTTTTTCGATCCCACTTTCATCAAATTTAGCATCAAGATCTAAAAACTCTGAATTTTTGGAACGCCTTCTAGGTAAAGGTGGATCATATTCAGTCCCATCATTATCAAGATTCATATTGCAAAACAAAGATTTAATAGGGGACACATCAATAACTTTTAGATCTTCATCTTTATTTTCATAGCAACTAGAAGAACACACTCTTATAAATGCATCTTTCTTAGCATGCATCTTAGCGGTTCTTTCTTTGCACTCATCAATGGAGATTCTCATGGCTTTGAGAGACTCATTGATATCATACTTAGGTGGAATAGATCTAAGTTTCAAAGAATCAACATCAAGAGAAATCCTATCAACGTTCCTAGCCAAATCATCAATCTTAAGCAATATTTCTTCAATCAAAGCATTGAAATTCTTTTGCGAAGTAATAAATTCTTTAATATTAGATTCAAAATCAGAGGGCATCTTATTATAATTTCCATAAGAATTGTTGTAGGAATTACCATAATTATTAGAGGAATTACTAGGATAAGGCCTAGGATTAAAATTTCCTCTATACGCGTTGTTACCAAAATTGTTCCTACCAACAAAATTCAAATCCATAGATTCATTATTATTCTCAATCAAAGTAGACAAGGGCATATCATTAGGATTAGAAGAAACACTCTTACTAGCAAATAATTTCATAAGTTCATCCATCTTTCCACTCAAAACATTAATTTCTTCTATCGCATGCACCTTTTTATTAGTAGATCTTTCAGTATGCCATTGAGAATAATTAACCATAATATTATCTAGGAGTTTAGTAGCTTCTCCTAAAGTGATTTCCATAAAAGTGCCTCCAGCGGCCGAATCTAAAAGATTTCTAGAAGCAAAATTCAATCCGGCATAAAAAAATTGTATAATCATCCACAAATTCAAACCATGAGTAGGGCAATTACGTATCATTAATTTCATCCTATCCCAAGCTTGTGCAACATGTTCATGATCAAGTTGCTTAAAATTCATAATATCGTTTCTAAGGGAGATGATCTTAGCGGGAGGAAAATACTTAGAGATAAAAGCATCTTTGCACTTGTTCCAAGAATCAATACTATTTTTAGGCAAAGACGAAAACCAAGCTTTAGCACGATCTCTAAGCAAAAAAGGAAATAGCTTCAACTTAACAATATCGTTGTCCACATCTTTCTTCTTTTGCATATCACACAAATCAACGAAGCTATTTAGATGGGTAGCGGCATCTTCACTAGGAAGGTCGGAAAACGGATCTTTCATGACAAGATTTAGCAAAGCGGCATTAATTTCACAAGATTCAGCATCGGTAAGAGGAGCAATCGGAGTGCTAATAAAATCATTGTTGTTGGTATTGGTAAAGTCACACAATTTAGTGTTATCTTGAGCCATCGTGACAAGCAAGCAATCCAACACACAAGCAAACAAAAAGCAAGCGGGTAAAAAGAGGCAAATAGAGAAAGAGAGGGAGGATAGAGAGAGAGGGCGAATAAAACGGCAAGGGTGAAGTGGGGGAGAGGAAAATGAGAGGCAAATGGCAAATAATGTAATGCATGATTGTGATGGGTACTTGGTATATTGACTTTTGCGTAGACTCCCCGGCAACGACGCCAGAAATGGCTCATTGTCGGGAGTCAAATCTTGACTTGCGCGAACCTCCCCGGCAACGGCGCCAGAAATTCTTCTTGCTACCTCTTGAGCATTGCATTGGATTTCCCCGAAGAGGAAAGGATGATGCAGCAAAGTAGCTTAAGTATTTCCCTCGGTTTTTGAGAACCAAAGTATCAATCCAGTAGGAGGCTACGCGCGAGTCCCTCGTACCTGCACAAAGCAAATAGCTCCTCGCAGCCAACACGATAAGGGGTTGTCAATCCCTTCACGGTCACTTACGAGAGTGAGATCTGATAGATATGATAAGATAAGATTTTTGGTATTTTTATGATAAAGATGCAAAGTAAAATAAAAGCAAAGGAAATAACTAAGTATTGGAAGATTAATATGATGAAGATAGACCCGGGGGCCATAGGTTTCACTAGTGGCTTCTCTCAAGAGCATAAGTACTTTACGGTGGGTGAACGAATTACTATTGAGCAATTGACAGAATTGAGCATAGTTATGAGAATATCTAGGTATGATCGTGTATATAGGCATCACGTCCAAGACAAGTAGACCGACTCCTGCCTGCATCTACTACTATTACTCCACTCATCGACCGCTATCCAGCATGCATCTAGAGTATTAAGTTCATGAAAACAGAGTAACGCCTTAAGCAAGATGACATGATGTAGAGGGATAAATTCATGCAATATGATAAAAACACCATCTTGTCATCCTCGATGGCAACAATACAATACGTGCCTTGCTGCCCCTACTGTCACTGGGAAAGGACACCGCAAGATTGAACCCAAAGCTAAGCACTTCTCCCATTGCAAGAAAGATCAATCTAGTAGGCCAAACCAAACTGATAATTCGAAGAGACTTGCAAAGATAACCAATCATACATAAAAGAATTCAGAGAAGATTCAAATATTGTTCATATATAATCTTGATCATAAACCCACAATTCATCGTCTCAACAAACACACCGCAAAAAGAAGATTACACTGAATAGATCTCCACAAGAGAGGGGGAGAACATTGTATTAAGATCCAAAAAGAGAGAAGAAGCCATCTAGCTAATAACTATGGACCCGAAGGTCTGAGGTAAACTACTCACACTTCATCGGAGAGGCTGTGGTGTTGATGTAGAAGCCCTTCGTGATGGATGCCCCCTCCGGCGGAGCTTCGGAACAGGCCCCAAGATGGGATCTCGTGGATACAGGAAGTTATGACGGTGGAATTAGGGTTTTTGGCTCCGTATCTGATCGTTTGGGGGTACGTAGGTATATATAGGAGGAAGGAGTATGTCAATGGAGCAACAGGGGGCCCACGAGGGTGGAGGGCACGCCTGGGGGGGCTGGGTGCGCCCCCCTACCTCGTGGCCTCCTCCTTTGTTTCTTGACGTAGGGTCTAAGTCTCCTGGATCATGTTCGGTGAGAAAATCACATTCCCGAAGGTTTCATTCCGTTTGGACTCCGTTTGATATTCCTTTTCTTTGAAACCTTAAAATAGGCAAAAAATACAGCAATTCTGGGCTGGGCCACCGGTTAATAGGTTAGTCCCAAAAATAATATAAAAGTGGATAATAAAGCCTAATAATGTCCAAAACAGTAGATAATATAGCATGGAGCAATCAAAAATTATAGATACGTTGGAGATGTATCAGTACCAGTTAATGATAAAGGAAATAAACGCACTTTCAATTCATTCAATGAGCCTGCCACACCCGATTGTGCTAAATATTGACTAACATGCTCCCATGTGGTTTTTGTGCCTTCTCCATTAAACTTACCAAAATCTGGAATTTTATATCCTAGAGGACACTGGATGGCACCAAAGTATTCGGGGTACGACTTTTGGTAAATCCAATTCCGAGGTAGCTCAACTCCAAATTTCTCTCGAACCATCTTAGCCATCTCTCCTCTAAAATTGGCTAGACCATCATCCATAGTGGATGATGCAGCTTGTGGCAGTGGCATAGGAGTAGGGTTACTAGCTATAGGTAGAAATTTTGGCATGTACGTCGACCCATAATTTGGTAGTGGTCGAGTGGATGTAGGTGTAGGTAGGGTTTGGTTCGGCGTTGCCACCGAACCTGTCATGCTCATAATAGGATTAATGGGTGCAGCCACAATCTGGTTTGTTTGAGTAGGATAATAAGTCATTGACATTGGAGGCGCCGATGAGATAGGTAAAGCCAGATTAGGGTTTTGCACGCTAGAAGCTACACCATCATTACCACTAGATGATTGAGATATATTCTTCTGAGCATTAGTATTTTCTATGGAAGTTTGATAGACTAGATTGTTACCATCAGCAATACGACTCTCAATCTCAGCCCACTGCTCAGGAAAAAAAGGTAGCACTCACAAAGGGTTTAACCTACTCGGCTTGAAGAGGAGGGAACTTGATTTCTTCAATCGGAGTGATGTTGCCTTGGCGATCCTTCTTGAACTTTGCAAGGAACTCCTGCAAGTCCTTCTCCTCGCACGCCTTCTTGTACTCCTCATAGACTTGGCGATGATCGGCCGATATCTCATGAAGACTGGGCTTGATGATGTTATCGGCGTCTACCTCAGATGGCTTGGGAAGATCAGACATGGTGGGTGATGACGATTGATCTTTAGTCCCCAGCGGAGTCGCCAAAAAGTGTGTTGACACACGAACACGTCACGTGTACCCTCGACGCCGGGGGGTGATGCACCGCAGCTCACGTCGAAGGAGACCCGACCGACAGCGTGATACGCAAGACAGTCGACGGGCGCTTTTGCAGACCCGAAAACCCCACACCCCCGGGAGGGACCCCGTCAGGGAGTGCAACGGCTATGGGCTGCCCTAGGTCGATTCACTTGCCCCTAGAGCCTCGATATTCGCAGCTCTCAAACACGAAGATCAGTGAAGAACGAGAGAGAAAAATAGTGGGGAGATAAAACAGAGACTGAAAAAGTAGTATATTGATTTGTTCGATTGTGTGTTGTTTCAATCGGCCGTCACCCCCAAGATATATAAGAGGCGGCTAGACTTCCCGTACAAGCAAAGGATTCATCTAGGCTTTCCTTACAATAAAATTACATTAGTTCACGTCCTCTAGTTCTAATTCCAATCCAACTCGGATTCTGCCCGAATCTGGCCCAAACTTCTGTCTTGTTCCTTGTAGAGGCCATGGAATTTTCATATGACCTCCAATTGAGAAGATCAAAATACCAAATTTATGCGCCTCGACGAGACAAACAATTTCCATGTTGATCAGCTTTCTAAATAAGGTCATCTTCAATACTTTAGGAGGTCATCTTTAACTTCCAGTCGGACTTGGTCATGCAGTTTTCTTGGTTGTCCGAGTCTTTCAGCAACTCTACAGGCTGCATGCTATCTTAGATGATGATAACTCCAAAAGCAAAGTTGACCGTTTCTACGATACGCGCAACTTCCGTGTAGAACACTTGTCTATCCTAGGTCATCTGAATAACCTTTCGAGCCCATCTCCAACTTCCGGTCGGGTTAACCCCGGTAAGCTTTCACACCGGCAAGGTTTTACCCCCGCAAGGTTTTCACCCCGGCAAGGTATCTACCCCGGCAAGCTTCTTGCCCGGCAAGGTTTCCACCCCGGCAAGGTTTTCATTCAGCGGGAAAAGGCCAAACTACTCACGCGACCCATCACACACCACTTAGGTGGGTGTCTGGTCCCTCGCGTCACTTTTTTACTCATGGTCGGCCCGCGGAGTATTGCCTCTAACTTTTGCATACGAACTCGGATTGGGACAATTTTTATATCAAAATCAATCGTCTCGGCGATACGAAGACAATTCGTGCAGATCATTTTTCCATATGAGGCCGTTTTGGGGGCGTAATCAACCGAATAGTGTTATGAATACAAAATCTCAGTACTTTGAACACAACTTCGGCCTTAGAGATGAGATCAGATGGCTATGGCCCAAAGTTTGTCCTTTTGAAGATACAGAACTTCCTCATTTTGAACACTTTTTATTTGAGGCTATTTTAATTGTGTTTTTTACCATGCCAAAATCTGACGTCAACACCATGTTTGGCGAAATGATTATACACCCCATAGAAGGCCCATGGATCCTACGGCCCGTAGAAGACCAATGGACCCTACGGCCCGTAGAAGGTGTGACGCCCTGAGACCAATGTGCCAGGTGTCTTCCAGTTATTCACCGTCGTTGCCATGTCTTTTGCTTGCGTGTTGCATTTCATCATGTCATCATGCGCATTGCATCATCATGTTTTAAAACTTGCATTCGTCCGGGTTCTCCGAGTTCTCTCTGTTGACCGTTCTGAGCCCAACCACAGTTGTACGCGCCCGCGGCATGTCCGAAATAGTAGTTTATAAGTGGCCAGAAAATGTTCTCGGAATGGGATGAGAGTTGACATGTGGTCTTATTATAGTGTAGATAGACCACCTGTCAAGTTTCATCGCATTCGGACATCGTTTGATGCCCCAACGGATAACTATAGCGGCAGTATAGCCGGTCTAACGTCGGACGTTTTCGGTCTCCAGAAACCGTGCCGGGCTGCATCTCTCCCCTCTTCTCTCAGACCAACCCGCTCTTCACAATCCGCCAGACCCAACCTAACCTCTCTCGTCAGCCCGCGGCCCTCCTCGCGCGCGCGTCCGATAGTTGTCCCGAACCTGACCCGACTGTCGCCACCATTGTGTCCGGATCATCCCCAAACGTCTACAAAATATCATCGTTTTATTTATTGGAATCCTTAGCATATTTATTCTCGTCCGTCGGATTTTGATCCGATGATTCCAAATCCCTGTCTTTTCGCCTACATGCTATATATAGTCCCTAACCCTAAATTCTAGGGACCTTGTCCCATCCATCCAATCCCCACGCTGCTGCCACTCCTTTTGTTTTCAGCGCCGAGCCAATCAACCCCTTCCTCCCAGATACCCTCCTCCCTCGATCCGTCTGCCGTCCTACCTCCTCGCCTCATCGTTCCTGTGCCCGCAGCATCGGGGCAGAAGCCCTTGCGCCTGAGCCTCGCGACCCTGCAGGCCGCGCCCTCCGACGACCCCACCGCCGGCGACCAGGACCAGGACCGGCCTCGTCCTGCTCCTTCTCCTCCCTGTCTCTTTTCCTCCCTGTCCTTCTCTCTCACTGCTCCCTCACATAGGAACGATGCCATGGCCTCCCTTTTCCCCCGACTCCCTCACCTCTCTCTCCTCTTTAGGAACTCCACGATGCAGCCGTAGACCCAGCCATGGAGCCGCTGGATGCCGCCCTCTGCAGCACCGTTGCCAAGACATGGGCCACCGCGTCCGGAGATGGTCGGACCTGCCCCGGCCCGATGGCTTGCGCCTCCCTCCTCCACCCCGCAGTTGCGCCTTCACCAACAGATGAGCCCTCGCCGCCGGCGAGCAGAGCCTTCGGAGCACCACCAGAACCAGGCCGCCTTCCCTGCCCTCCTCTCTCTTCGTCGCTCCCTCTCCGACTCTCTGCTCTCTCATGGCCTCTCTCTCTATGCCCTTCACAGGTCCACGCCGCCGGTCATCTCCGCCCCGGATCTGGTTGTCCTTGTCGTCCCATGCTCGGATCTACCTACTCCAGTCATCTCCTCGCTGGTCCGCGCCCTCGGGACCCGTCGATGAACGCTGCCATGCCCTGCGCCGCCTCCTCTATTTTCTGCGCTCGCTTGAGCAGGGAGGACGAGCGGTAGTGCATATGGGCTGCCCCTTTGCATCGCCTTCAGGCCCAGCGCTATGCCTCCTCTATTTTTTCGCCGGCCCAAGAGGCCCATGGGTGAGCAGCACACCCCCAGCGCCCACTGCACTGTTGGCCCAGGAAGTTTCAGCCCAGTGGATGTTTTTTGCTGCGTCTGCGAGTTTAGTTAATTTCCAGGGAATTGCAGTTTTACAGAAAACCCCTTTGGGATCACTTCTAAACCGCGCATCGGATTAAAATGCTTTATATATGAAAAATGCCTAAAATTTTGTCTAGTTTCATAATATCCAATTTTCATCCATGTTTAAAATGTTTAAAATGCGGTTTGTGTAATTTTGCCCATATGCCATGCAAAAATGCTTTAATTCATAACTATTTAACCGTAACTCGGAATTTAATAAACTTTATATGTAAATGGGGTAGAATTTTGCCTAGTTTAACATGGTGGCATCTCTTTGCATGTCTAACAACTATAAAATATGGTTTAGGGCAGAACAGTACCAACCCTAATATATGCATATGGGGATTTACCAGAATTGTTGTTCGTTGCTTCCGGCCTCATTTAAACTTGACTAGATAGGTAGTTTTTCTTTGCTTCACCTCTTGCCATGTTAATCAACATTTAATCCTGTTGGGTACATAAACGAGATCGAACAAAATAACTTGTTGTGGTGTTTCGTCATGTGCAACTCGTTGCATATTGAGCTCCACTTAAATTGTAGGATTGCTTGTGCACTTTGCCATGCCATGTATCTTTAAACCGGACATGCATCATACTTGGTTGTGCATCATGCCATGTTTATGTGGTGGTTGTTTACTATGTTGTTTGCTTCTTTCCGGTGTTGCTTCTTCGGGTTGGTTCCGATAACGTCGCGTTTGTGAGGAACCGTTCGACTATGTCCGTTTGTCTTCTTCATGGACTCGTTTCTTCTTCCTTGCGGGATTTCAGGCAAGATGACCATACCCTCGAAATCACTTCTATCTTTGCTTGCTAGTTGCTCGCTCTTTTGCTATGCCTATGCTGCGATACCTACCACTTGCTTATCATGCCTCCCATATTGTTAAGCCAAGCCTATAACCCACCTTGTCCTTGTCGGCGTTCTGGGAACGGGGGTCCCCAGACTTGCCTGCCTGCAGCCTGCGGCGTGGCTCAAAGGGGGCCTAGCACGGCCCATCTTCACCAACACAAACCCAAGACCCTCGCGAGGGGCCAAGCCTCGAGGGGTGGACGACACGGAGCTTCCTCAGGCACGGCCTCATCAGGCTGGCTCACGAGGGGCCAGAGAGATCAAGGCGGGGTACCTCACGAGGTGCCCATGACGCAAGCCATGACGACTTAGGGCGCCAGGCAGGTGCTAGCCCGCGCAGTGTCCTCCTTTCCTCTTTGGTGCAAAGGGGGCAAGGGCAGCCGCGGAGTACCGAGGCATCAAGCAATGGTTGCCATGTCGATGCAACGAGACCAAGACCAGAAGGACTACGAGACGGAGGTCATCGTGGAGCCCAAGACGGTGTCATCACCAGAGCTTTGCACAGGCGAAGACTACTTTTGTCAGGATAGTTGATACTTGTTGTCCCCCTTCAAATTAGCCCGCCATTGTTGGCTTCCTTCCCGCTCGATATTTGGGAAGAGGACCAGGGCCTCTATAAATAGGACCAGCCACCCACACAGCAAAGGGTCGGTCGGAGAAAAGCAGAGATATAGAGAGAGAGAGAAAAAGGGTGACTGAACTCCTCTGAGCAGTTCATCGTCCCAGCCAAGAACAGACCCTCGCAAGGCTGTTCTCCCTTGTATTGCTCATCATCATCAGCCCAAGAGGCAATCCACCACACCACACACTGGAGTAGGGTATTACACCACAACGGTGGCCCGAACCAGTATAAACCATGTGTCTCTTTTGTTGTTCTTTCCTTAGTTTAGACCCTAGCATGGCGGAGGGGTGCAGGTAGGTAGGAGGCGAAATCTCCGAGCGCACCCCAGTGTTCGAACCTCAAGGGTCTGCCGGAACCCGAAATCCGACAGTCCTAGCAAACCGTTGTTTGGCTATGTTACCGCTTTGCTCAGCCCCTCTTATAGCGTTGTTAGTTGCAGGTGAAGATTGGAGCTTGTTCCATGTTTGGAACATGGATATTTTGTTGGGATATCACAATATCTCTTATTTAATTAATGCATCTATATACTTGGTAAAGGGTGGAAGGCTCGGCCTTATGCCTGGTGTTTTGTTCCACTCTTGCCGCCCTAGTTTCCGTCATATCGGTGTTATGTTCCCGGATTTTGCGTTCCTTCGCGGTTGGGTTATAATGGGAACCCCTTGACAGTTCGCCTTGAATAAAACTCCTCCAGCAATGCCCAACATTGGTTTTACCATTCACCACCTAGCCTTTTCTTTCCCTCGGGTTCTGCAGACTCAAGGGTCATCTTTATTTTAACCCCCCCGGCCAGTGCTCCTCTGAGTGTTGGTCCAACTGAGCGATGTCCAAGGCTACCAGGGGAAACTCTGGGCTGGCTTACCCGACGTCTTGCTCATCCGGTGTGCCCTAAGAACGAGATATGTGCAGCTCCTATCGGGATTTGTCGGCACATCTGGGTGGCTTTGCTGGTCTTGTTTTACCATTGTCGAAATGTCTTGTAACCGGGATTCCGAGTCTGACCGGGTCTTCCCGCTAGAAGGAATATCCTTCGTTGACCGTGAGAGCTTGTGATGGGCTAAGTTGGGACACCCCTGCAGGGTTTTGAACTTTCGAAAGCCGTGCCTGCGGTTATGGGCAGATGGGAATTTGTTAATGTCCGGTTGTAGAAAACCTGAAGTTGACCTTAATTAAGATACATCAACCGCGTGTGTAACCGTGATGGTCTCTTTCCGGCGGAGTCCGGGAAGTGAACACGGTGTTGGAGTAATGTTTGACGTAGGTTGTTCTAGGATCACTTCTTGATCATAGTTTCTCGTTCGTGCCTTGCCTTCTCTTCTCGCTATCATTTGCGTATGTTAGCCACCATATATGCTAGTCGCTTGCTGCAGCTCCACCTCATACCTTTACCTTACCCATAAGCTTAAATAGTCTTGACCATGCTCCTAGGCGCTCCCTGCGCCAGCACGTCGTGACCATGCTCCTGCTCCCGCGTGTCAAGACCCCGCGCTGCTCCCAGCTGCAGCGCATGGGGACATGCAAGACCAGGCTCTCCGTCACCTAAGGCCTCCCGTGGCCACAGCAGGTTGCCGCGCTTTCACCACCAAACTACGCAGCATAGCGTGGCCCGGCAAATTCAAGCCAGACCTGCCTCCTCGCTACGACGGCACGGCTGACCCTGTAGAGTTCCTCCAGCTCTATGAGCTGGGCATCAAAGCTGCCAGCGGAGACGAGAAGGTCATGGCGAACTGCTTCCCCATGGCACTCAAGGACGGGGCCCGCACCTGGCTCCTGAACCTGGCTCCAGGCACAATCTCCTCCTGGGAGGAGATGCGCACCCGCTTCATCGCCAACTTCCAAGGCACTCGCGACCGGCCACCCGCCGTGAGCGACATGCGCTGCATCAAGCAACAGCCCGGGGAAACCCTGCAGAAGTACATCCAGCGCTTCAACAACGCACGCCTCAAGATTCCCAAGGTGACTGAGGAGGCCATCATCTCGGCCTTCTCCGACGGCGTGCGTGACGTCAAGATGAAGGAGGAGCTGGCGATGCATGAAGACCTGTGCACTTCCTTGGAGCTGTTCAACTTGGCAAACAAGTGCGCCAGGGCTGAGGAAGGGCATCTCTCCCTCCTCGAGCTGCCTGCCGCGGACCCAAAAGAGAAGAAGCCCAAGGCCAAGGACGTGAAGCGCAAGGGGACTGCCGTGCTCGCGGCAGAACCAGACACCAAGCGGGGCAGAGATCAGCCCGAACCCTCCAAGGGCAGCCGGTACTGTGTGTACCACAACCTCCACACCCACAACACCAACGAATGTCAAGAACTCCGAGCTGTGCGAGAAGGAAGGATCCGCCGTCGCCCCGACCGCAGTGACCGGGGCTACGGCCGAGGAGGAGGAAGAAACGCAGGACGTTGGGAAGACTGTGGGCCGCGCCAAGGGTGGCGTGACCAACCTCGCGAGGATCGCTGGCGAGACCCACCTCGCGAGAGAGGATGGATGGATCAGCCTCGCGAGGAAGACTGGAGGGATCAGCCTCGCGAGGATCGCCCGCTAGGCAACGCAGGCCTCCCACCGCTGTCGCCACTGCCAAGGAGAAACGAGGACCGCCACCAGGACGAGGAGGCTGGGGGCTTCCAGGAGCCGCGCGCGATCGCCTGTATCTTGGGCGGAGCACAAGCCCCAGCCTCTCAGCGCATCTTCAAGCAGTTCGCCCGTGAGGTGAATGCAGTCCTCCCCAGGCTCGAAGCCACGCGCCCCCTCAGGTGGTCGTCGTGCGCCATCACGTTCAGCTCAGCGGATCAACTCAAGTGTGTGGCTACAGCCGGAGTCCTCCCGATGCTTTGTTTCCCAATCATCAGCAACGTGGTGGTCACCAAGACCCTCATCAATGGAGGGGCAGGGCTCAACGTCCTGTCCGTGGAGACGTTGAACAACCTCCAAGTGCCCTACAGCCAGCTTCAACCAACCAAGCCCTTCTCCGGTATCACTGACGGCTCCACGGTCCCGATTGGGCAGGTCCGCCTCCCTGTCACCTTCGGGGCATGCGACAACTACCGCACCGAGCTCATCGACTTCGACGTCGCTCACATTCTCCTGTCGTACAACGCCATCCTTGGGTGCCCAGTGCTGGCCAAGTTGATGGCCGTAACTCACCATGGTTACAACATCCTCAAGATGCCAGGAAGTGGCGGAGTCATCGTGGTGCCCTATGAAGAGAAGGATGCGGTGTGTTCCCTGGAACGAGCCTTTTAGGCCGCATCACTGGAAGACCCGGATCGCGGAAGCAGGAGGCTTCCCGAGACCGCCCCCAAGAAGAAGAAGACATCGTCCGGCCCGGCTCCTCAGGAGGCAGGCCCCTCTGGGCCCGTGCCTGCCCAGGGGGAACCTCCTTCCATCACATAGGAAAGCGCGCCCGGCGCCCTCCTCAGGCAGGGCTCGGGGGCTCTCCCCTGGAGGGCCACCGACCTAGCTAGGGTCACGAGGGAGGCACTTGGGCACCACATGGAGGCGTGTTTCGAAGCACGTTTCCCTCAAGAAGGAGTAAGGCAAGGAGAGCCAGACCCTCAGGAGTTCATCAGCAAGGCCATTCAGGAGCTACAGGAGTCAAGAGTCATGAAAGGCGGTCGCCGTCTACCAGCAGTGGCTCCCCATCCAGGCGAGGATGGCGGGCTGCGCGTCTGCATCGACATACCAGGGCTCAACCGAGTCGCCTCTCTGGAGCGCCTCTGGCCCTCGCGAGTGGGGCGCTGCGGAGGTCCACCCCACAGCTACGTTCGCATGCCTTACGGCTTGCCGAACGCGGCTGACGCGTACCAGCGCATCATGAGGGGCATCACGGAGGCACGAGAGGCCAGGCGTTCCGCAGCCCTGGCAGAGATGGAGATGGCCCGCGAGGAGCCGCCAGCGCCTCCGGAGCCTCCCGAGGCCCCTGGGCCTGGGGGCTCATGAGGATCGGCTCCTGCAGCCCACTGAGCCTGCTACACCAACACCCCTTCGTCCTCAACATCATCAGGTGACATCTTTCGAGTTTTACTTCCAGCTGGGAGCGCCCCCAGGGCTGCATTATTCCCAGGCCGCGTGGGTCCGTCCCTGCGGCGTGTATCCCTTTATTCCATGTTGTTAGCTTACCTTGTTGGGGGCGCCCCTCAGGCTGCATGATCCCCAAGCCGCTCGGGCCAGGCCCAGTGGCATGTATCCCATTTGCGTTTATTTCCGATTATGCGTTAGACCCACCATGCTTGATTATTTGATGCCGGTCCATGGCACCTCTTCTCCTCCATGCCGACCACTTGCACATTAAAGGGGGGCACCTGAGCATCGCGACTCAGGGCTCTTACTGGCTCTCCAGCCCTAAACCTCTGGCCTTGTCCATGGCATCGCGACCTGGCATACCAGCGACGGCTGAGACCAGCTCGAGGGCCGGGACCCGAGGACGTAGAGTGCCGACATCTAACCAAATTTGCAGGGACACATCACAAGATAAGGCCCAGTGCCAGGCGCAACCCTCCTAGAGGTAGGGCCCCGTGAGTCTCGTGCTGGCTCACGGGTGCCCAGATACACCTCGCCAGGCCCTACCGAGCCAGCCACGTGTCAGGGCGGGGCTGTACACGCCCCGGGGGCTCCTCCCGGAGGGGGGCCCCCTCCCACATACCAGTGGAAGCACCATGCTCCGTGCTGGCTGACGACAATGCCGAGGAGCGGCTATGCCCATACACATACGGTAGCACTATGCTCCGTGCTGGTGATAAACAACTGAGGGTGGCCCCCGGGCCGCGTCAACCTCAGGGAGCGCAGAGCTCAGTGTCTAGCCTCATCGTAACGCCTCCCCTCGGGAGTGCCGCGCGAGGGGGCTGGGCACGGGGGCTTTGCCTGGGTCACACCCAGACGCACGCCGCCCAGCCAGGTCCCCCTGGGCCTGGTTCGTCGCGCGTCTCTCCCCGAGCGGAGCCAAGGTACGAAGGCCGTTTGAGCGTCAAGGGGGACTCCTGAGCATTGCGACTTAGGAGCCTAACTGGTCAAGTAGCCCCTCACTCTGTGGCCCCGTCCTGGTTTCCGGTCGGGACCATTGTTGGGTGAGGTACGCGCGGGGCCGGGCTCTGCAGACGTAGAACGGTGGATCCACCCACATCATACCTCCCTACTTGCAGTTCGTGCGTCAAGGGGGACTCCTGAGCATCGCGACTCAGGAGCCTAACTGGTCACGTGGCCCCTCACTCCGTGGCCTCGTCCTGGTTTCCGGTCGGGACCATCGCTGGGTGAGGCACGCGCGCGGCCGGGCTCTGCAACGTAGAACGGTAGATCCACTCGCATCACACCTCCCTACTTGCTGTTCGTGCGCCAAGGGGGACTCATGAGCATCGCGACTCATGAGACTAACTTGTCACGTAGCCCCTCAATCCTTAGTCCCATCCTGGTTTCCGGTCGGGACTATTGCTGGGTGAGGTACGCGCGGGGTCGGGCTCTGCCGGCGTAGAACATAAGCAAGTAGGAAGCAAAAGCGCTAATTTCAAGGAATTCAAAAGCAAATATTACAGTCCACACTGTTATTTCAATGCCAAACGCAAGTTTAAACGCCTCCCTGAGGCATGATACGTGTGCAGGAATTAAAAGCAGGACAGGAGCCACGACGGAGTCACTTGGCGGCGGGGGAGCAGCGCGGAGCGGGTTCGCCTCATGGAGAAGCAGGGTCGGGAGCGCCTTGCTCCGGCTTGGTGCTGAAGGCCCGGAACTTCCCCAGCGGAGCCTCCGCGCGACCCTTCACGGCCTCGGCAGCGGCAGCGGCACACTCACCACTCACTGGCTCCAGCAGGCTGTCGAGGTCGACACCGGGATCGCGAAGGTAGATGTGGGTGAGGACCCGCGTCAGTGCTGCAGAAGACAGGACACGCGCGTCGGCCTCGGCCGTGGGGCCAAGGCCAAGGGCGACATCTTCAAGAGCGTGAACCAGGAAGGGAAGCAGCTTGGCGGGGCTGTCCTCGGCGCCAGCCAGCGGGCTCTCCAAGCCGATGTCGTAAAGCGTCCTCAGCGAGGAGCGGGCCTTCGCCTCCAACTCCGTGAAGGCCGCGCGGTCCTCGGCAAGAACCAGGGCCTTGCCGTCCAGCTCGACCTTCCTTGCCCCCAACTCCTGCTCAAGCGCGCCTAGGCGGTCGCGGCGCTTCCTGAGCTTGGCCTCCCGGCCCCCGATGGCTACCTCGCAAGCCTTCACGCCTTCTTCCTGCTCTTGGCGAAGGCGGACCTCTTTCGCGAGCTGATCCCGCAGGCCTTGCAGCTCGTCCTCCAGCGCCTCGCAGCGACCACGGACGTCGACCACCTCCCCCAGGGCTGCATCACGAGCAGCCTTCGCCTCCAGGACGGCCTGCTTCTCCTCGTCGCATGTCGTCGAGGCCTGGACCAGCGCCGCCCGAATCGAGGCGTTGGAGCGAACCCATCCAGAAGCCAGCTCCAAACGCCCGGCCACCAAGCGGGGGTCAGCACCAAGAAGATCCTGCCGCAGTCAGTCCAGCTCAGCAACAGCACGATCCAGAACGGCAGAAGGAGTCGGGGAGACAGCGGCCGGTGGAGTAGGAGGAGAAGGCGGCAGCGCAGCCGCAGCATCCTGAGGCGGAGTCTGTCGCGCCCTGACAGCTGTAGTGGCGGCGGCAGGCAAGAGCACCTCGGGAGCCACTTGGGCCGTGGGGGCTAAGCTCGCCCCAGCCGACTCAGCCAAACCTCGCGAGGACGACCGGGCAGGAGAAGCCTGTGCGTCGCGGTCACCTTCCTTCGCGGGCAGAAGCGCCGCCACGGATGGAACCTCGGGAGCCCCCTTCGGCTTCTTTGTTGCGGGCGCCAACCTATCCAAAGATGCGGACATCAAGCCTCAGAAGCAGAGCAAGAGATAAAGACAAGAATCGAATGCTTACGGGTCGTCTCCAGTGAGCTCAAGCGGCCTCCGGCCAAATTTGAAGCCTGAAAGCCGGCTGGAAGGGTCAACCTCGGGAAGCTTGGAGGCGGAAGGTGCGTCTGCGGTTCGCCCCGGGGCCGGGGGAGACCCGCGGGAGATCAACCCGGTCCTGACCTTCTTCGGAATCGGGGGCGAGCTCCCGCCGTCCTGCTCGTCGTCGTCTTCATCGTCATCCTCGTCGTCATCGTTCGGAGAGAGGCGGAGAACGCGGGACCTGCGCCAGGGGAGGGGAGCCCTCGACTCTCCGTCAGCCGCCTCGAAGTCAGGCCCTTTTCCTCGCTCCCCTCCTTCTTCCTCTTTGCTGGAGTCGCCGGAGGGCACGTCCACCAGTTCCTCAGGAGCTTCCAGGGGCACTGGCCCATCCCCGTTGAAGATGGGCATGGACATCACCACCCGCTCCCAGTCGTTGTGGAGGAACAAGGGCGTAGGAGCGCCCTCCAGCCTCGCCACATTGCCCCCGGATTGGAGAACCGCAGCCAGGTCTCCGTCGGCGAAGGCCGTGGGGCTCGGACGGGGCCTCCACATTGGAAGCGAGTACTGCCGAAGCGGAGCCAGCCGGTGCTCCAGGAACTCCCTCAGCAGCGACGCGTCGGTCAGCTTCGCCACCGCCATGTCGGTCGGCCTTAGATCCGCGTCCATCTTCTCCAACACCATCTTCGCGCGGGGATCCGCGAGCTTCGCTCGACCCCAGTCGCTGGAGCTCGTGGGCTGCTCCGTGGGCAGGATCAGCCGAGGGTGGATGCGCCCAGCATCCACCAAGATCCACTTGCTCCTAAAGCCCTCAATCCTCTTCCCAGAGTTCGAGATGGCAATGGCGCCGCCGTATGCAACGAAGCTCGCGCACGCGGAAGCAGTCCCACGAGAGGTCCGGAGGTAGAAGTAGTGGCACAGCAAGGCCACTGAGGGCTGCACCCCAACATGTGCTTCGCAATAATAAGCAAAGATTGCCAGGAGAAGGACGGAGTTGGGATGGAGATGCAGAGCCTGTAGCTTGTAATGGTGGAGGACAGAGAAGAAGAACTCGGAGAAGGGAGGCACCAGGCAAGCAACAATGGCACTTACGAAGAGCGGATAGAAGGTGCTCATTTGACCCTCAGGGGTGGCGGAGCCGGCCTTGAACACCTTCTCCCCATCGATGCCCCACGATGTCGCCATCTGGCGCAACCGGGCAAGGCCCGCCTCCGACACGTTCGGCGAGTCCAGGGCAGACGAGTACCAAGCTGCGGCCGGGGGCTGACGAGGCGCCATGGCTCCCTAGGTCGCGCGGTCAGAGCAGATCTGGAAATCTCGGGGGAAGGAAGGAGAGGCGCAAGAAAGGGGATCTGAGCAGCAACCGAAGAAAGCAAGAAGCAGGGCCTAGGCGGATGCCACTCCTTTATCAACTCGCGCGGTTGCTAACGCGTCCACGTCCAGTCAACCGCCACGCGGCGCCCAAGGCCGCAGGCTGTTAGGGCCTGCGGCGCTTCGCTCTTGCCCTTCCGCCTCCCTGCACGGCCAAGTCCGGGCGCGCCTTGGGCCCGGGGGCTACTGTCGGCGTTCTGGGAACGGGGGTCCCTAGACTTGCCTGCCTGTGGCCTGCGGCGTGGCTCAAAGGGGGCCCAGCACGGCCCATCTTCACCAACACAAACCCAAGACCCTCGCGAGGGGCCAAGCCTCGCGGGGTGGACGACGCGGAGCTTCCTCAGGCACGGCCTCATCAGGCTGGCTCACGAGGGGGCGAAGAGATCAAGGCGGGGTACCTCACGAGGTGCCCATGACGCAAGCCATGACGACTCAGGGCGCCAGGCGGGTGCCAGCCCGCGCAGCGTCCTCCTTTCCTCTTTGGTGCAAAGGGGGCAAGCGCAGCCGCGGAGTACCGAGGCATCAGGCAAAGGTTGCCATTTTGGTGCAACGAGACCAAGACCAGGAGGACTACGAGACAGAGGTTACCGTGGAGCCCAAGACGGCGTCATCACCAGAGCTTTGCACAGGCGAAGACTACTTTTGTCAGGATAGCTGATACTTGTTGTCCCCCTTCAAATTAGCCTGCCATTGTTGGCTTCCTTCCCGCTCGATATTTGGGAAGAGGACCAGGGCCTCTATAAATAGGACCAGCCACCCACACAGCAAAGGGTCGGTCGGAGAAAAGCAAAGATAGAGAGAGAGAGAGAAAAAGGGTGACTGAACTCCTCCGAGCAGTTCATTGTCCCAGCCAAGAACAGACCCTCGCGAGGCTGTTCTCCCTTGTATTGCTCATCATCATCAGCCCAAGAGGCAATCCACCACACCACACACTAGAGTAGGGTATTACACCACAACGGTGGCCCGAACCAGTATAAACCCTGTGTCTCTTGTGTTGTTCTTTCCTTAGTTTAGACCCTAGCATGGCGGAGGGGTGCAGGTAGGTAGGAGGCGAAATCTCCGCACGCACCCCATTGTTCGAACCTCAAGGGTCTGCCGGAACCCGAAATCCGACAGTCCTAGCAAACCGTTGTTTGGCTATGTTACCACTTTGCTCAGCCCCTCTTATAGCGTTGTTAGTTGCAGGTGAAGATTGGAGCTTGTTCCATGTTTGGAACATGGATATTTTGTTGGGATATCACAATATCTCTTATTTAATTAATGCATCTATATACTTGGTAAAGGGTGGAAGGCTCGGCCTTATGCCTGGTGTTTTGTTCCACTCTTGCCGCCCTAGTTTCCGTCATATCAGTGTTATGTTCCCGGATTTTGCGTTCCTTACGCGGTTGGGTTATAATGGGAACCCCTTGACAGTTCGCCTTGAATAAAACTCCTCCAGCAATGCCCAACATTGGTTTTACCATTCGCCACCTAGCCTTTCCTTTCCCTCGGGTTCTGCAGACTCAAGGGTCATCTTTATTTTAACCCCCCCGGCCAGTGCTCCTCTGAGTGTTGGTCCAACTGAGCGATGTCCGAGGCTACCAGGGGCAACTCTGGGCTGGCTTACCCGACGTCTTGCTCATCCGGTGTGCCCTAAGAACGAGATAGGTGTAGCTCCTATCGGGATTTGTCGGCAAATCTGGGTGGCTTTGCTGGTCTTGTTTTACCATTGTCGAAATGTCTTGTAACCGGGATGCCGAGTCTGATCGGGTCTTCCCGCTAGAAGGAATATCCTTCATTGACCATGAGAGCTTGTGATGGGCTAAGTTGGGACACCCCTGCAGGGTTTTGAACTTTCGAAAGTCGTGCCCGCGGTTATGGGCAGATGGGAATTTGTTAATGTCCAGTTGTAGAAAACTTGAAGTTGACCTTAATTAAAATACATCAACCGCGTGTGTAACTGTGATGGTCTCTTTCCGGCGGAGTCCGAGAAGTGAACACGGTGTTGAAGTAATGTTTGACGTAGGTTGTTCTAGGATCACTTCTTGATCATAGTTGCTCGTTCATGCTTTGCCTTCTCTTCTCGCTCTCATTTGCGTATGTTAGCCACCATATATGCTAGTCGCTTGTTGCAGCTCCACCTCATACCTTTACCTTACCCATAAGCTTAAATAGTCTTGATCGCGAGGGTGTAAGATTGTTGAGTCCCCGTGACTCACTGATACTTCCAAAACCAGCTTGCAGGTGCCGATGAGACCGTGCAGATGACGCAACCAAGCTCAGGAGGAGCTCGATGAAGATCTTGTCCTTTGTGTTGTTCCGTTCTAGTTGATCAGTAGTGGAGCCCAGTTGGGGTCGATCGGGGACCTTGTCGCATTTGGGGTTTTTCTTTTATTTTGGTTCCGTAGTCGGACCTTGTGTGTATCTGGATGATGTAATGCTTTATTCATGTATTGTGTGAAGTGGCGAGTGTAAGCCAACTATGTATCTTTTGCCCTATTGTATTACATGGGTTGTTTGCGAAGATTACCTCACTTGCGACATTGCTTTCAATGCGGTTATGCCTCTAAGTCGTGCTTCAACACGTGGGAGATATAGCCGCATCGAGGGCGTTACAGAAGTCCCATGGATCATAAGGCCCGTAGAAAGTCCATGGATCCTACGGCCCGTAGAAGACCCATGGATCCTACGGCCCACAGGAGGCCCATGGTTACAACAGTCCGTGTGTTGCCATGATTATTGTGGCCTAGTTACCAAAAATAGGTTATTATGGCCACTAGAAAAACGCAGAAAAAGAGCTGCAGTGACTACAAGCAAACAACTAAACAAGACAATAAGGAAATAAATAAGCAAGCAACTAACGCTAGCCTATTACAGCTATTACACATATTACATTCACTGGGCATCAAAGTTCGCCACCAGTGCAAATATAGGGAACAAAGGAGCATATTACATACACTGGCTGTCAAAATTGGCCACTAGTGCAAATAAACATGGAAGCAAAACAAGTCCGTAACTGAAACAACTTCAGAAGAGCTCAAGAAACGTTATCCTAGGTATCCACCATGCTGGCAACAAGCTTAGCAAGCTTATTAGCTTTACCCTGTTAGGCGCTAAAATCCTCCAACGCTTGTTGTTGCACCAAAAAGTATGCATCTGAATGCTCCAAGGACTTCCGCGGTCCTTCCGCTTCTTGTCGCAGCACGGTTGATTGAAGTCTTTCGGCTTGTAGTTGAGACTCAAGGAACCAAACTGATTTAGACAGTGAGTTTGAATAGCGTGTGCAAGCGGTAGTCGCCAGTAACTCGAACAGTAAACCAAGACAGGACTTTGGGGTTGCCTCACTGTCTTCAAGATATTTTTCCTTAGTTGTTTTATCAGCTTTCTTGGAGACCAACAAGGATGTCTCACGATCTTGAACCTTATCTGCATTACTTCCGTTATGATTGCTTAATAAGGCACTCTTCCCCAATATTCTGTCAGCATTCTAAAAGAAGAAACAAGTAGACACATAACAGGTTTAGCATGTACTAGTATATGAAACTCATTTCGGTGAATCAGTTCATTGGTAAGGTGGACAAGATTAAACTACCAAGTCTTCTATTGCCAAGTAGTACATTATAAAATCATCAAACAAACATATATCTATGTCCTATGGTCACTTCATTGTCTTGCCAAATCAAAATAGAAACACGGTTCAAATCATATCAGTTCAAGAGAAAGCGGCACTAAAAGAATACAAAGCGTGGGAAACTAAATGGCACAACAAGATTTTAGATGGGTACCACGGGTCTACATGTACAACAACACTATTGGCCCTGTTATGATGCTAGTAATGTGCATGATATGAGAAGTCAACTGCATACACAATTGAAATTGAAATCAACAGAGATATTTATAAGAGCAAACCTGTTAAAGAAACATGCGTAAACATACCCGTTGTGCCATTGAAGTTTCCATTGGATAGTTCGATTTAAAAATAAGTTTGTATGAGTAAATGCAGTGATACAAGAGCAAAGCAGTATGCACGATAGCAATGGAATCTTAAATGACAACAGTTGTTCTTCAGGTTTAAGTACTTGTTCTACATGAACAGAGTACGGTAAGACGCAAGCATATAGTACTTAAAATAAAATGAGCTCATAGACCTTACCACATTCTTGGTTCGTGACCAGTAAAGAACAAGGAAAACCCAGTCATTGTCCGGTAAATGTGTCTCAGGAGAACGTAAGGAAATTTGATGACTTTCTTTGCCAGTGAAGTGCGTTTTCTTTGGGTAATTTCGATACTGCCACCCAGCATTCTTGAAGATAGCAGAGGTATTAGCACAGGTTACCTCATCCTGAGTTTCCAAATCGGTCCTTCTCTTTAGGGAAATGTAACATCCCAAATTTCAATTTGGAATGTTATACACTAGATCATCATTGCATATCATATTTATTGCATTTTGGTTGATCCTAGAAATTTTTCGCAACTCAAGGACCCTTGGAGAGAGTTGGGGATTGCGTTATTTTCATATTTGAGTTTTCTCAAATTTTGAAATACGCATCGTTTGATTTTATCTATTTTATCTTCAACTATTTCTATTATCAAAATATGAGAGAGGGAATAAAATGACTTTCCCAAGATAAAGAAATATTGAGGATTTAATAAAAAAATCAAATAAGATTTTTTTGGTTTTATTTGCTATTTTATTTGAATTTAGCAAAAATGTGCGTTTTTCAAAATTGCATTTAGGCCCCAAATAAATGTTCACTTTGTCCGGCTTGATTTTAGAAGTCAGGTAAAATTGATTTCGGGATTTTTGGAGTCCGTTTAATATTTCTTTCGTTAGTTTTTCTGCGCGGAATTAATTTTAAAAAAAAATCCGAACCGACTCCGGGCCGTACCCGAGCGGGACTCCGCCCGGGGGGCCTTTATAAGTCGCCGCCCGAGCCACCGAAGCCCACCAGCGCCTCAGCCCCGCAGCCCGCCCGCGCGCCCCAAACCCTAGCGCCAGCCGCCGCCGCCTCGATCTGCGCGTCGCCGCCGCTGCTGCCGCGCCGCCTCGCCGCTGACCCCGCCGTCCCGCCGCCCGAGGTAGCCGCTGTCACCGGCGGCTTTCCTCAGAAAACCGCCCGGTTTTAAAAAAACCGCGTTTTTTTAGATCCATTTTTTTATTACATCGTTTTTTTACGGTTTATCTTATTTAGCGAGCGTTCGCTCATTCATTCATTTTAACGAACGTGTTCATCGTTTAGATCCAGATAACGAACGTTCGTTCGTTAATCTATTCGTCGTTTTTCTTTTTCTCGGATTTTCCGTGATTATTTCTAATCACGATTTCTGATCCGATTTTTATTTTAGTATAACTTTTCGCTCGTTTATCGGAATCAGGCGATTCAAGCGCCTGGAGTTTCGTCTCAAAACCCTCTTTCCAATTAACCAACTCAAACAAGTTTTTGCTTCTGTAAAAATTGCCTTAGATCCAAAATAGTAAACGAAGCCTGTTTCTTTTGCCGTTTGTCTTTTGTTGCTTCGTTCGATTTGATTCTTTTGCCAACCGGAGTTCTTAAGTTGAACCTTCTAGTTAGATCTCTTATTTGAGTTTTACCTGTGCATTAGTTGAGTACTTATTGTATGCTTGTTTGTTTGCGATAGAGTACCCGGAGTGCGCCGCTTGCTACTTCGAATCGCTAGGTTTCCCGGATCATCAGCAAGGCAAGTAACACTTTGATCCTACCTCCTACTACCCAGTTTTATTGCATTAGATCAATCCTTACACATTGCATGATTAGGATCTAATTAAATTGTGGGTTTGGGAAGTAGTTGAGGTAGTACCTATTACATGTTTATTATCAAACCTTTGGGAGTTACTTCTACGTTGTTTATTATGCCATGCTATGCTAGTAGACGTGGATTGAGTGAGTGTATCCATGACAGATGTGAGATTGTTAATTAATGGTTTATTTAAGGTGGCAACTTAAACACACATCTGGGTGGATTGAGGTACCTGGGTATTCCAGGATTGCCTGTTTTCTTTTGGACCGCCACCCAGGCTCAAAGGGATCATGAGATTATTCATGCTAGAAACTTTTGTGTGCAGCCACAAGCTATTATGGGCTCTAGCATAGTTGACTAAGTCGTGCGAACTCTTACAGTGGTAGACTAGCAGATGTAGGGGATGTAGGTGGTACGGTCTACCCATCGTAAGGTGCTAGCGCTTCTAAAAGGCTATGTCTCGGTCATCCATTTCTCAAACACCATGTAGTGCGAGAAATCCAACGGAGGAGATCGAGTCTTCTGGGGAAAAGTGTGCAAACCTCTACAGAGTGTACAAACTAATCATGGTTAGTCGTGTCCCCGGTTATGGACATCTTGAGTATCTAGTACCTGGATTATCATGTGAATCTCAACATGTTACTATAAAATTTAATTTTGATGGGTTTGTTTAATGATGATGTTTAATTGGGATTAAGGATGCTGTCAACCATTCTCAATGTTTAACAACCACCATGATAGTTAAATAAATTTATTCCTTTCCAGTAGGGAAAAATTAGCTTTTCGCAAAACTGTAACCATAGAGCTTTCCACCAGCCAAATATGCATATAGAATAGCTGTTTCATTCCATTACTCTCTATGTGTTACATTGCCAGCATATTCCATATGCTGACCTGTTTCAGGCTGCAACGTTAATGTTGCAGACTTTTCAGACGATGATTAAGGAGTTTAGGTCGTGGTTCTATATTCAGTGATGCCGTTGGAGTTGATGGACTCACTTATCTTCCAAGCTTTCCGCTGTTATCGTTATTAGATGGCCTTAAGCCATATTTATTGTAATAGTTCTCTTTTGGAGACACTCGATGTAATAAGTGTGTGATTGCTACTCTGTTATAAATCCTTCAAGTACTGTGTGGTGTCAGCATTACTGATCCAGGGATGGCACCGAAGCACAGAGATTGGATCGTTTGAGGTCTGGTCGCTACAAGATGGTATCAGAGCACACACTGACTGTAGGACACGACCACTAAGCTAAAGACCTAGATCACTACTCACTCTCTTCTCTTTCTGACCTCTCATCTTTTCTACTCTTTTAGGATGGCGGATGCAAGGAACAAGTTCACGCAACCGGATGAAGATACACCCTTTGGACGTCACTTAAAGGAAGTCACTAGATATCTGAACATAGGAGTACCAAGCTTCATCGGAACCTACAACGCCACTTTACCTGAAGAAGAGCACTGGATGATTCAAGTTCAAGTTCCAGGGAGGACGTTCATGCCAGTCACTGAGCCCATAGCGTTTTCTTTTGATGCACCAACTTGGAGTCTAGGAAAGAGCATGGAAGCTCACATCGCCATGGGACGCATTGGAGAAGTCTACCGCAGTGATCTCAAGGATACTATCTACCAGATTTGTGGGCACCGAGATGAGCACTGGGAGATGATCAGCACCAGAAAGGATAGATCAATTGCAGCTTTTACCCAGGAGTTAAACCAGCACATTCGATGTCAGGAGAACCAGATGTGCGCCGACATGATAGACCTGAAGAAGGCAAAGACAAGAATCAAGGAACTGGAGGAAGAACTCAAGGCTACACGTGAAGATTATGAAGAAGAAATTGAAGTATTAGTGGATAAGAATGCCAATCTAACAATGAAGATTGGAATATTTATGGGAGGCCCTACACCAGTAGAAGAGGATGAAGAACCCAAGGAGATTCGCCCGGAAGACTACATCATCATCGACGACACCGACTCGGATCCAGACGATAGCGATGATGACTACGTTGATGAAGCCGGAGCAGATATCATGGAGTCTGCAACCGAAGAATATTTCTAGCAGACCACCTCCTCAGTAGTAGTAGTCCACCATGTAAATATTATAGTCCAAGCACCTTGCGATAGTTAGACCGATTGTATGCCCTTGTTTGATTGAATGAATTGTTTGCTTTTGTCTCATGTGCATATGGGTAGTGTTTTATCTTTAGACCCCCTCTATTCTTAAATCTCATCTTTTCTAAACCCTTAGATGCCTCCGAGACGTGACCCCGGATTTACCTTTCCACCGGAACTCACCCAGTTGATCCAGCAGCAGAACACACTGATGCAGTTGCTAGTCTAGAATCAAAATCAAGGGAACAACAACAACAACAACAACCCACCACCACCACCACCTTTTGATCACTTAGCCCGTTTTCTTAGGCTGAATACACCGGTGTTTTCCAGTAGCACCGAGCCGATAGTAGCAGATGATTGGCTCCGCAAGACAGCTAGAGAGTTGACCACAGTAGGATGCATGGATACGGAGAAGGTGAAGTTTGCCGCACATCAGCTTGAAGGACCCGCAGCATCATGGTGGGAGAATTTCACAGCCACTTTCCCTGTCGATACTACCACATTGGACCAGTTTCAGCAGGCTTTTCGGACTGCCCATGTTTTAGCAGGAGCTATGGCCATGAAGAAGCGAGAATTTTGCAACTTGCGCCAAGGAGGACGGACAGTTGGCCAGTATGTGGAGGACTTTAGTAATCTAGCACGTTATGCCCTAGATGACGTTGCTACGGACGCAGCTAAGCAGGAGAAATTTCTGGAAGGACTGAATGATGAGTTGTGCATGCAGTTGATGGTAGCAACCTTCAACAACTACCAGGAGTTGGTAGATCGTGCTCTCATGATTGAAGGGAAGCAGCAGAAAATTGAGAATCGCAAGAGGAAGTATGCACAAGGAAAGTACAATTCAGGAGCTCAGCAGAAGCCACGATTTACCCCTAGGCCGGGAGGACATTTTCAGCATACCCATGGAGGAGGTAGCTCGCACAATCACAATGGCCCCAAGAATGGTAATGGGACTGGAGGAAGCAACGGCTAGAACTGCACAACCCATCAACCCCAGCCAAGAAAGACCTGAGCCAAGTCACTTGCTTTAAGTGCCAGAAGACCGGACATTATGCCAATGAATGTCCTGAATCACAGAATGGAAATGGCAATGGAAACTCTGGGAAGAAGCCGAACCCTTTCAACAGGGGACAGGTGAACCACGTTAACGTGGAGGAGGTTGAAGAGCAGTCGGATGCAGTAATCGGTAAGTTTTTGGTTAAGTCATTTACTGCACTCGTTCTTTTTGATACTGGTGCATCGCATTCATACATATCAAGGGGATTTGTGGATAAGTATAAACTGCCAACCCAAGCCCTTAGGTCACCCATGTTAGTAACCTCGCCTGGAGCAGAATATATGGCTAGTTTATGGTGTGATCGGTTACCATTAAGGATTGGTAACTATGTTTTCCCCTCGGACCTAATAGTGTTGGAATCTCAAGGATTGGATGTGATATTAGGCATGGATTGGTTGTCAAAGTATGAAGGGTATATTGAATGTGCCAGTAAATCAATTTTGCTTACCACCCCAGAAGGGAGAAGGATCAAGTATGTATCCCGATATGTGCCAAAGAGGACTCAAGTAAATTGTTTAACCGGAGTTGTGCGGGAGGAAGTACCAGTAGTGAAGGATTTCCCCGAAGTATTTCCAGAAGAGTTGCCAGGCATGCCACCAGATAGAGATATTGAGTTTTTGATTGAGCTTTTGCCAGGTACAGGGCCAATATCAAAAAGACCATATAGGATGCCTGCAAAGGATTTGGTGGAAATTAAGAAGCAAATTAAGGAGTTACTAGATAAAGGATATATTCGCCCAAGTTCTTCACCTTGGGGATCGCCGGTACTTCTAGTATAAAAGAAGGATGGATCGTTAAGGATGGTTGTTGATTATCGAGGTTTGAATGAAGTAACCATCAAGAACAAGTACCCACTACCGATGATCAATGATCTGTTTGATCGATTGCAAGGAGCTAAGGTATTTTCCAAGATCGATCTGTGATCAGGATACCACCAGTTGAAGATTCGGGAACAGGATATACCCAAGACGGCTTTTACCACCAGGTATGGGCTGTACGAGTATACCGTTATGTCATTTGGTCTGACTAATGCACCTGCATATTTTATGAACATGATGAACAAAGTGTTTATGGAGTTCTTGGATAAGTTCGTCGTAGTGTTCATTGATGATATCCTGGTTTACTCGAAGAATGAAGAGGAGCATAAGGAACATTTGCGTTTGGTTCTTGGAAAGCTCAGAGAACATCAATTATATGCCAAGTTTAGCAAATGTGAGTTTTGGTTGAAGGAAGTTGGATTTCTCGGACACGTTATATCCGGAGAAGGTATAGCAGTGGATCCCACTAAAGTTGATACCATGACCAAGTGGGAAGCACCAACCATCGTGGGAGAGATCCGGAGTTTTCTTGGACTCGCAGGATACTACCGGAGGTTTATTGAAAATTTCTCAAAGATTGCGAAGCCTATGACAGAGTTGTTGAAGAAGGATACCAAGTTCATATGGAGGGAGGAATGTGAGGCTAGTTTTTAGGAGTTGAAGAAACGTTTGGTTACCTCACCAGTGTTGATTTTGCCAGACCAGACCAAGGATTATGAGGTGTATTGCGACGCTTCACGTCGAGGACTTGGAGCAGTGCTTATGCAGGAAGGGAGAGTTGTTTCGTATGCCTCACGACAGCTTAAGCCTCATGAGTTGAATTATGCTACGCATGATTTGGAGTTAGCAGCCGTAGTGCATGCACTGAAGACTTGGAGACATTTTCTGATTGGAAACCATTGTGAGGTGTACACGGATCACAAGAGCTTGAATTATATTTTCACACAGAAGGAGTTGAATCTCAAACAAAGGAGATGGTTGGAGCTCATCAAGGATTATGATATGAGATTGCATTATCACCCTGGAAAGTCTAACGTAGTAGCTGACGCGTTGAGCCGTAAGAGCCACGTCAACACCTTAATGACGGGAGATTTACCAAGGGAGTTAGCCGAAAATCTTCGAGAGCTATGTTTAGAAATAGTCCCGAAAGGCTATGTAGCAGCATTGGAGATTTAGTCTACGTTGATGGATAAAATCAGAGAAGCCCAAAAGACTGACAAGGAGATTGCTTCTATTAAGGAGAAAATTAGCAAAGGAAAAGCTAAGGGATTTCGTGAGGATGAGCACGATATCATATGGTTTGAAGACTGTGTTTATGTGCCAAATGACTCGGAGATCAGGAAGTTAATTTTACAAGAGGCCCATGATTCACCATATTCGATTCACCCAGGAAATACCAAGATGTATTTCGATTTGAAGGATATTTTCTGGTGGACCGGAATGAAGAAGGATATTGCGGAGCATGTAGCAGTTTTTGATGTATGTCAAAGAGTGAAGGTAGAGCATCAGAAGCCAGCAGGATTGCTACAACCATTGCCGATACCCGAATGGAAGTGGGATAAGCTAGGCATGGATTTTATTACAGGATTGCCCAGAACACGTTCAGGCTATGACTCGATATGGGTTGTAGTCGATCATTTGACAAAGGTAGCTCATTTCATTCCAGTGAAGACTACCTATACCAGTGCAAAGTTGGCAAAGATATACATGACCAAAATCGTATGTCTGCATGGAGTTCCAAGGAGCATTGTATCAGATAGAGGAACCCAGTTTACCTCAAAGTTCTTGAATCAGTTGCATGGGACTTTGGGAACCAGACTAGAGTTTAGCATAGCTTTCCACCCGCAGACAGATGGACAGACTGAGAGAGTCAATCAGATCTTGGAGGATATGCTAAGAGCTTGTGCACTAGATTACGGATCTAGTTGGGACGAGAATTTGCCATATGCAGAGTTCTCTTACAACAACAGCTATCAATCCAGTTTGAAGATGGCCCCTTTCAAAGCCTTGTACGGAAGGAGGTGCAGGACCCCATTGTCCTGGGATGAAGTTGGAGATCGCCAGTTGTTCGGACCGGATTTGATAAAGGAGTCTGAACTGAAAGTGAAATTAATATGCGACAGGCTAAAGGTAGCTCAATCTAGGCAGAAGAGTTATGCAGATTCTAAATGCAAGGAGATAGTTTACGAAGTTGAGACCGAGTTTATCTTCGAGTATCACCACTTCGAGGAGTTAAGCGCTTTGGAGTTAAGGGAAAACTAGCGCCACGTTTTGTAGGCCCATACAAGGTTTTGGAGCATATGGGAGAAGTTGCCTATAAGTTGGAATTACCCGAAGGATTGTCAGGAGTTCATGACGTGCTTCATGTATACCAATTGAAGAAGTGCCATGCAGAGATGGCTGACATACCGTTGAGAGATATGGTACCACTAGAAGCAATTCAGTTGGACAGTGATTTGACCTATGAGGAGAAACCAGTTAAGATTCTAGAGTATGCTAGTAAAGTCACCCGCAGCAAGGTTATCAAGTTTTGCAAGGTTCAGTGGAGCCACCACACGGAGGATGAAGCCACCTGGGAACGAGAGGAAGAATTGTTGAAGGACCACCCTCACCTATTTTCTAGCCAACCCGAATCTCGAAGGCGAGATTCATCTTAAGGGGGGTAGGTTTGTAACATCCCAAATTTCAATTTGGAATGTTATACACTAGATCATCATTGCATATCATATTTATTGCATTTTGGTTGATCCTAGAAATTTTTCGCAACTCAAGGACCCTTGGAGAGAGTTGGGGATTTCATTATTTTCATATTTGAGTTTTCTCAAATTTTGAAATAGGGATCATTTGATTTTATCTATTTTATCTTCAATTATTTCTATTATCAAAATATGAGGGAGGGAATAAAATGACTTTCCCAAGATAAAGAAATATTGAGGATTTAATAAAAAATCAAATAAGATTTTTTTTTTGGTTTTATTTGCTATTTTATTTGAATTTAGGAAAATGTGCGTTTTTCAAAATTGCATTTAGGCCCCAAATAAATGTTCACTTTGTCCGGCTTGATTCTAGAAGTCGGGGAAAATTTATTTTAGGATTTTTGGAGTCCGTTTAGTATTTCTTTCGTTAATTTTTCTGCGCGGAATTAATTTAAAAAAATCCGAACCGACTTCGGGCCGTACCCGAGCGGGACTCCGCCCGGGGGGCCTTTATAAGCCGCCACCCGAGCCGCCGAAGCCCACCAGCGCCTCAGCCCCGCAGCCCGCCCGCGCACCCCAAACCCTAGCGCCAGCCGCCGCCGCCTTGATCTGCGCGCCGTCGCCACCGCCCGCCTCGCAGCCGCCGCGCCGCCACCTCGCCGCTGGTGTCGCGTTGCGTCGCCGCCGCGCCGCCTGACCGCCGACCCCGCCGTCCCACCGCCCGAGGTAGCCGCCGTCGCCGGCGGTTTTCCTCAGAAAACCACCCAGTTTTAAAAAAAACCGCGTTTTTTTAGATCCGTTTTTTTATTATATCGTTTTTTACGGTTTAATTTATTTAGCAAGTGTTCGCTCATTTGTTTGTTTTAACGGACGTGTTCGTCATTTAGATCCAGATAATGAACATTCGTTCGTTAATCTGTTCGTCGTTTTTCTTTTTCTTGGATTTTCCGCGATTATTTCTGATCGCGATTTCTGATCCGATTTTCGTTTTAGTATAACTTTTCGCTCGTTTATCGGAATCAGGCGATTCAAGCGCCTGGAGTTTCGTCTCAAAACCCTCTTTCCGCTTAACCAATTCAAACAAGTTTTTGCTTCTGTAAAAATTTCCTTAGTTCCAGAATAGTAAATGAAGCCTGTTTCTTTTGCCGTTTGTCTTCCGTTGCTTCGTTCGATTTGATTCTTTTGCCAACCGGAGTTCTTAAGTTGAACCTTCTGGTTAGATCTCTTATTTGAGTTTTACCTGTGCATTAGTTGAGTACTTATTGTATGCTTGTTTGTTTGCGATAGAATACCCGGAGTGCGCCGCTTGCTACTTCGAATCGCTAGGTTTCCCGGATCATCAGCAAGGCAAGTAACACTTTGATCATACCTCCTACTACCCAGTTTTATTGCATTAGATAAATCCTTACACATTGCATGATTAGGATCTAATTAAATTGTGGGTTTGGGAAGTAGTTGAGGTAGTACCTATTACCTATTTATTATCAAACCTTTGGGAGTTACTTCTACGTTGCTTATTATGCCATGCTATGCTAGTAGACGTGGATTGGGTGAGTGTATCCATGACAGATGTGAGATTGTTAATTAATGGTTTATTTAAGGTGGCAACTTAAACACACATCTGGGTAGATTGAGGTACCTGGGTATTCCAGGATTGCATGTTTTCTTTTGGACCACCACCCAGGCTCAAAGGGATCATGAGATTATTCATGCTAGAAACTTCCGTGTGCAGCCACAAGCTATTATGGGCTCTAGCATAGTTGACTAAGTCGTGCGAACTCTTACAGTGGTAGACTAGCAGATGTAGGGGATGTAGGTGGTACGGTCTACCCATCGTAAGGTGCTAGCGCTTCTAAAAGACTATGTTTCGGTCATCCGTTTCTCAAACACCATGTAGTGCAAGAAATCCAACGGAGGAGATCGAGTCTTGTGGGGAAAAGTGCGCAAACCTCTGCAGAGTGTATAAACTAATCATGGTTAGTCGTGTCCCCGGTTATGGACATCTTGAGTATCTAGTACCTGGATTATCATGTGAATCTCAACATGTTACTATAAAATTTAATTTTGATGGGTTTGTTTAATGATGATGTTTAATTGGGATTGAGGATGCTGTCAACCATTCTCAATGTTTAACAACCACCATGATAGTTAAATAAATTTATTCCTTTGTAGTAGGGAAAAATTAGCTTTTCGCAAAACTGTAACCATAGAGCTTTCCACCAGCCAAATATGCATATAGAATAGATGTTTCATTCCATTACTCTCTATGTGTTACATTGCCAGCATATTCCATGTGCTGACCCGTTTCGGGCTGCAACTTTAATGTTGCAGACTTTTCAGATGACGATTAAGGAGTTTAGGTCGTGGTTCTATACTCAGTGATGCCGTTGGAGTTGATGGACTCACTTATCTTCCAAGCTTTCCGATGTTATCGTTGTTAGATGGCCTTAAGCCATATTTATTGTAATAGTTCTCTTTTGGAGACACTCAATGTAATAAGTGTGTGATTGCTACTCTGTTATAAATCCTTCAAGTATCGTGTGGTGTCAGCATTACTGATCCATGGATGACACCGGAGCACAGAGATTGGACCGTTTGAGTCTGGTCGCTACAGGAAAAATGCGAAAAAATGTTGTATTATAACCATCATGGAGGTATAATGTATGGGACAAAGCAAAGTAATTGCCATGAATAACATTACTTACACATAACTCCTGGACAAACACCTGCAACTGGCATTTTCCTTCATCTTCAGTATAATATTTCCATGATGGGAAGATACGCACATAGGATTTAACAACATCAAATGCGATAGATGCTAAACTATGAATGGTTGGTTGTGCTACCTCCACAGGAATAGGTGTACTAACTGGTGGAGTTGGGGTTCGCCGTGGTAGTACTGGCGCTTTGGGCACTGGAGCTGCCTTACTAACTGCTCTTGTTTGGGAGCTTTGTGGTGGAGATGGTGTTGTGTCAACAGGAACTAGGTTACTATCTGCTGGGTTGGGGTTAGATTGGGTGAAGCTGGTTCTCTGTCCATCACAGTAGGGGTAAAATCTGCGAGAGTCTAGGATATGCATGGTAGGGCTGGTTCTCGTGGATGTACAACCGGGGTGCTATCTCCACCAAGAGGTAGCACTATTTCATTTGAAGACCGTATTTTTACTCTGCTAGATACTGCCATCACCCGCTCCAATTCAAATGGCTGATAAACAGGAAACATAGTTGAATGTACAGACATTGTATGAGAGACAGATGCAATAGATAGTATGGAAAAAATAGGACATGAAATAGTTGACATGTATATTGTTTAACTAAAATGGATAGCATGACATAATTTCACATATATGATGTCTATCTAAACTAAATAGCATAGCATAACATAATTCAAAGATATGGTGACTAACTAAACAGGATCGCATGACATAATTCACATACATGTTATCTAAGTAACCAGGATCGCATGATTTAATTCACATATGCGATTTATATGCTAAGCGGAGGGCATTCACATATATGATGTCTGAACTAAGAACATGGTGTTGAATATTGTGTATATGATGTCTAAACTATGCAATGCAAGACACCATATGCATGATATGAGCAGTAGAACCGTGCCAAGTTAGAGCATACACCTCGGTGGGGGAATAGGACTAGTCATCTATCTCCGAATCCATCTCTGAGGAGCTATCGGGACCCAGCAAGAGATCTGCTTTGATAGGTAGCACTATCTGCTCTGAAGGCCTTGTTTTCACTCCAGATTTTTCCATCACCCACTCAAATGGCTGATTCACAGGAAGAGTAGTTTAATGTACAAACATTGTCGACAAATGGAAATTTAATGAAGAAAAGGATGGGCTAGATATCATTCAAATATATGACTCTTGGTTAAACAGGATGGCATTGCACATTATATTATGGCTGGCTAAAAGACATGAGACTGCATAATTCCTATGATATTGAAACTAAATAGGTGGCATTACTAAACATGTCTAAACTAAGCAGATGACATATATGATGTAGAAAGTAGGCACTGCAAGGCAACATATGCATGATATGACTAATATCATCATGCCAAGTTAGAGCAAACACCTTGGGGTAAATAGGAGTGGTCAGTTGCGTCTGAATCTGCCTCAGAACAGATATCTTCCTCTGGATTACAATCTGGAGAGGGGGAGGGTTTGCCATTGAACCCACCATGGAGCGATGTCTGCATGACATTGTATTGCCGCGTAAAACTTTTCTCTTTTTCTCTACATGTTCAGCATGACTGTGTACAATATCTGACATGCATACAAAAAATATAGTGAGATTATGTAAGGAGAGCATGCAGAAATCTAGAGTAATGGTAACAACCAGTGGATGGATCCAAAAATAATGATAGCAGGCTGATGATTGCTTTAATTTAATAAAAAAACAGATGATGATTGCTTTACTGTTTGTTTCCCACCCAAGATGAACAACATAGGCATACCCTAGGTGAACCAGATATTAGACAGAGATACTATTCATTGCTGCCTCGATATGTGCCCCGCAACTAATTTAGAACTCAAGTTTGAACATCAATTTGGACTTCACTTGGAGTCTAAGAGGTGAACAGGACAATAAAGTAGCAGGTAATATTAAGCAATGCATAACATAAGTAGAAACAAAAGAGTGCGACCTCTCTTGTGAACCTGTGTACTTCTCAGGTTCATTTGCTGAGTCGATGATGGTGATGCCGTTGCGGTGGGTGCCGGCGGCAGGGAAGGAGATCTATGGCGGCGAAAGACGGTCAGGAGTACTGATGTCTGGTTTGGTGGATGCTTCTATCGATGGAGCAGCTTGATACATCTCCAATGTATCTATAATTTTTGATTGTTCCATGCTATTATATTATCTGCTTTGGATGTTTATGGGCTTTATTATACACTTTTATATTATTTTTGGGACTAACCTATTAACCCAGAGCCTAGTGCCAGTTTCTATTTTTTTTCCTTGTTTTAGAGTATCGTAGAAAAGGAAAATCAAACGGAGTCCAATTGACCTGAAACTTCACGGAACTTACTTTTGGAACGGAAGCAATCCAGAAGACTTGGGGAGTACGTAAGGGAAGCAACGAGGAAGGCACAAGGCAGGGGGCGCCCTCCACCCTCGTGGGCCCCTCGTGGGTCCCCTGACATATTTCTTCCTCCTATATATACCAATATGCCCAAAAACCATCGGGCAGCAGAATAGATCGGGAGTTCCGCCGCCAGAAGCCTCAGTAGCCACCGAAAACCAATCTAGACCCATTCTGGCACCCTGCCGGAGCGGGGAATCCCTCTCCGGTGGCCATCTTGATCATCCCGGCGCTCTCCATGACGAGGAGGGAGTAGTTCTCCCTCGGGGCTGAGGGTATGTACCAGTAGCTATGTGTTTGATCTCTCTCTCTCTCGTGTTCTTGAGGTGATACGATCTTGATGTATCGCGAGCTTTGCTATTATAGTTGGATCTTATGATGTTTCTCCCCCTCTACTCTCTTGTAATGGATTGATTTTTCCCTTTGAAGTTATCTTATCGGATTGAGTCTTTAAGGATTTTAGAACACTTGATGTATGTCTTGCGTGAGATACCTGTGGTGACAATGGGGTATTGTATTGATCCACTAGATGTATGTACTGGTGATCAACTTGCGGGTTCCACCCATGAACCTATGCATAGGGGTTGGCACACGTTTTCGTCTTGTCTCTCGGGTAGAATCTTTGGGGCACTCTTTGAAGTTCTTTGTGTTGGTTGAATAGATGAATCTGAGATTGTGTGATGCATATCGTATAATCATACCCACGGATACTTGAGGTGACATTGGAGTATCTAGGTGACATTAGGGTTTTGGTTGATTTGTGTCTTAAGGTGTTATTCTAGTACGAACTCTAGGGCTGTTTGTGACACTTATAGGAATAGCCCAACGGATTGATTGGAAAGAATAACTTTGAGGTGGTTTCGTACCCTACCATAATCTCTTCGTTTGTTCTCCGCTATTAGTGACTTTGGAGTGACTCTTTGTTGCATGTTGAGGGATAGTTATGTGATCCAATTATGTTATTATTGTTGAGAGAACTTGCACTAGTGAAAGTATGAACCCTAGGCCTTGTTTCCTAGCATTGCAATACCGTTTACGCTCACTTTTATCATTAGTTACCTTGCTGTTTTTATATTTTCAGATTACAAAAATCTTTATCCACCATCCATATACCACTTGTATCACCATATCTTCGCCGAACTAGTGCACCTATACAATTTACCATTGTATTGGGTGTGTTGGGGACACAAGAGACTCTTTGTTATTTGGTTGCAGGGTTGCTTGAGAGAGACCATCTTCATCCTATGCCTCCTATGGATTGATAAACCTTAGGTCATCCACTTGAGGGAAATTTGCTACTGTCCTACAAACATCTGCACTTGGAGGCCCAGCAACGTCTAAAAGAAGAAGGTTTTGTAGTAGACATCACAGCTTAGGTGAGGTGGACGACGTCGCGGTAGGAGCAGGACAAACCACATAAAGTTTTCTTCGACACCTACCTGTAACTGAAGTAATTCTGTAAGGGCTCATTTGGCTTGCATGTTTCCAAAAATGCAGGGATAGGAGGAAAAACACCGGAATAGGATAGGAATGCACATGGGAAACAGAGCATTTGTGAACATAGGATTTCTGTCAACTTGGGTGTTTGGTTCACAGGAATTGGAGGAGCAGAGGAATGCAAAGAAACATGGCCAAAATAAAGTGAAACCATATGAAAGCGTGTACAGTTAGAATGTTATTCTGCCACTAATGCACTTGGTCTTGTTTTCATGCATAGGATTGGTCGCTGAAGAAGTTGAGGCAGAGGTGGCTCTGAACTTGACATGAATGTAGAGTAATAAGTGATGCGACAAGTGTACAACCTCTTTGCCATAGCCGTGTCGACCTCAGCATCATTGGGTTGGTCGCTGAAGAAGTTGAGGCAGAAGTGGCTGTCGGAGGTGTGGAGGAAGATCTTAGAAATCTGTAGACGGCGTCCAGGGCACTTCTCTATTGTGATGGATCGTTTCGTCGTTGGAGAAGCTCCGGTGATCCGTAAGACGTCAAGGCTGAAGCAGCACAAGACAGACATCGTTAATCACTTAATCTCAAGTGGGATTCTAATAGCATCTCCAATAGATGATGTAAAATGCATTACCAAAAAGTGATAGATGTAAAATTTACATCACCAAAAACCACCTGACTACAACAGATGAGGTAAAAACTGTTGACTCTGAACTTAACTATCGAAACTGAAATTTACTATGGAATCTGAATGTTACTGTCAAAACTGAACGAAATGGTAGCAGAGAGGTACTTAACATGGGATAGTTTAGGGAGGGCCTGCAGTTCATCTTCAACCTGCACCCCCTGAGCCGCTAGCCACAACCGGCCGAACCCCGTGCCGCCTCTCCGCCCCGAGACAACTCCTCACCGTCAGCCGCCGCCGCCCCGAAACAACTCCCCACTGCCGGTCCGCCGCCGCCCCGGCCAACCCTCTACCCCCCTCCCCCCGCGCCAACCTTTTTCTCCAGCGATCCCCACGCCACCGCCCCACCACTGCGCCCCACACCCCACCGCCAGCGAGCAGCACCCCACCCAAAACCCTAAGATAGATAGTGGGGTACCTCTCCGGCGAGCCCCCCTCCCCGCTGCGGGTGGTTCTTCCTTAACTCCGGCGAGACCCCCCACCCCTTGAAAATCGACTCACCCAAAAGTCGATTCAGTCGACTGAAGTGTAGCTAAATCAGAGCAGAGCAGCAGCACGAGCGAGGGGGAGAGCAGCAGCAGCGCGAGTGAGCGAGCGAGAGCCGAAGGAGCAGCAGCAGCGCGAGCGAGCGAGCGAGAGCCAGAGCAGCAGCAGCTGGGCAAGCGAGCGAGCGAGAGCCCGAGTAGCAGCAGTAGTGCGAGCGACAACCGGAGCAGCAGCAGATCCGGCTGGTATGGCCGCCGCCGCCGAAGGGGCCTCGCACTGAGGAGAGCCGCCGTGGAGGTGTCGTCCGCGGCGCCGGCTTCGAGGTAGCCGCTCCATGGGGGTCCGGGATGGAGCACCGTCGGTGCTGGTAGGTCAAGTTAAGGAGAAGGTGCGATGCAATGAGTGTACAACCTCTTTGGTGGCGCCGAGTAGGCCTCGACTTCGTCCGAGGAGTCGGTGAGGATGCTGCTGTTCCGGTGGAGTAGGTTAAGGCGGCGCTGTGGGGATGCAGCAGCCGCAATAGACGAGGCGATCATTGGAGCAGCTCCTTGGAGGTGGAGGGCGGGGCGGCTGAACCGGCAGGACGACGGGATGGACGACGGAGCCTCATCCGGGGAGGCGGATGAGGGACCTCGACCTGTTGCGGTGGATGACGTCGTCAGGGAAGAGGCTCCGACTGGGTAGCGGTGAGGTGGTGGACGGAGGAGGGTGGGGTTTCGCGGCTGGAGCGGAGAGGTTATGGCGGCCTGGGATTTCGAATGGTGAAAAGGAGGCGATGGGAGGGGGAACCATGGCTTAGGGACATGCTTGTCCAAAATGTGGGTAAGTTATGAAAGTACCCCCACCGATTTGAGCTAGGCGGTTCTTTCGGTTCAGGGGTATCACGGGCATTTCGCGTGTCGGGATTTCGCAGGAGGTGGGAGTTTTCACGCGCGTTGTAATTTTGGGATAGCAAGGCGTGGGTTGAGATGGAGGGAGTTTTCGCTGGCTGTATAAATGGAAGGAGGGAGTATGGATCCATGTTATGTCCAATTAAATTTTTTCGCTGGCTGTATAATGCATGTAACCTACTCATGATAACATTTTAGTGCATTCCAAATGTCTATACTACCACCGCAATTTGAACTGAAATTGAATTCATTTCTCTATTTCAATAAGAATCTACAATCATGATTGTTGCCAACTTCAACCACCATTCGTGTATTACCTTAACAACACAGCACATGATTACTATACAGATAGATATGAACTATGTGTACTATATGAACTCGAATTCAATTTTGTGAATACACTTGATGTTGATTCCAAATAATAGTACATTTGATGTACTAACTAGATATTCATAATCTAAACCATGTTCCATACATACACCGTGTTTATCACACAAAGTATAGTGCCCCGCCCCCTACATTATGACAAGTATTTAGCCCTGAGCTGTAAAAGCCACACATTAGTCCAAATTATAATCAATGTTCTACATTATGGCATCTTATTCAAGTATCCATATCCACTTTTTATAATGAATTATGATCTATATTCGTATTTAACACCTTCACAATCCTCTTCTCTTTGTAGCTATCTAACGCTAATTTTCTATCGTGCATGCACACGCCCGCCCCCCTCTCACGCTCCCTTAGCGTCCCTTCCATCGCACACGTTCGTTATTTCTCTTTAGGTCGTTCACCCGCGGTGTGTGTAGGCCCCCCGACTCCTTTCCGGCACACACCGGTCGGTATACCTCTCTAGCCAAGTGTGCCTACCACAAACACATACTTCCCCTCTTCTCTTCTCACCGTCCATGCCCCTTATGTCCAATACGGTTCCACGCATGTGCACACTCCCGCCCCTCTTTTCATCGATCTCATACTCACACACTACTCCCCCCTCGACATAGTAGGCCTCTCGCACCACCTCCTAGACGCACCCCTCTCCCCTTGTCTGTCTCTCCGGACCTTGTTTGCTTCTAACACATGCATGCATGTATACGTACTAATCTCCCTACATATAGCTAGGTTGACTATAATTCTTTTTCCCCACGCACTAACGAACTTACCTCATTAGTTATGTCTCTTCCTTTCTCGGGCACACGACGGTTGATCTCCCTATGTAGTTACGTATGCTTACCACAACCATATTGTCTCCCTTATAATCCTTGCATACCTCCCGACCTATCTCTCACACGCAAGTGCATAGACAGATAGACATCCCCGCCCTCTCTTATTGATATTGCACTCATACCCTCCGTTTGTCTAGCAGGCCTCTCCCACCATTTGTGAGACGCCACTCCACCACCAACCCTCCGACACTCTACCTTTGTCTTTCCCCAACCTTATTCCTCTGCTACACATATCCATGGATGCCGATCAATCTCTCTCTATACATAGCTAGGTCTCTCTCCTTCTCCACACATATACTAGTCGAGCTACCTCTCTATAGTTAGGTCTCTGCCCCCTCCCCCCCCTCCCCACCGATAGTCGAACGTCTAGGTAGGTATCCATGCCACAAAGAAAAACTACACCTTTGCCCTCTCAAATTCTAGTAGGCCAGCCGCCCTATATCTTTGACGTGGGCAAACACAAATTCGATGGCACTCTTTATCGTTCGCGCAGCCACACACTTCATCCCTGTTTTCGATTCTATCAATATCTCACACCGATGATCCCTCCACTCTCTTCTTGTGGATCACTCCCTCTATATATGATATATCCATGACTCTGTTTCACACACATTGCATATGTTATGTTTTTTATTTGAGATATCATCGACACATTGCCTCGATTTCACACAAACCATCTCTCTCACACCCACCCACGTCCATACCTACACCTAAAGAAGAGGTGAACGCAGGATGCACGTACTCACGTCTCGTTCCCGGCCACACCCACGCGAGTACACGGTGGAGTTCGTTTCTGTACGAAAAGGCAGCCCACGTGATAATTTGACGCGTGTAGAGGTTGTTTACTCGAAGGAGGGTCGGGTACCATGCCTAGACGGAACAAAGTTTGACTTGGCACGTTAGTATTAAATAAAGTTATATATTCCTCCTCAATGGCCCGTAGTACAGAATATAAAACGATTGGCGTGGGGAAAATGGAAAAATCCGCTCCACTATATACAACGGAGCCTGCCTGCCGGGGCTTGTCTCTCGTCGCACCATCTCACACAAGGCGGCGGTGGCCTCTCTCTCATACCGTTGGTCAGTGATCCGGCTGCATCCCATCCGCCGGCGGAAAGAGAGGATGTGCATCGTTTCTCCGTTCGACGGCGTTGAGGCAGCGCGCCCCGATCTACGGTACCCGCTGTTCTCTCTAACCAAGCTCCGGCGTGGTAGGGCCTTCGCCACTTGCTCGATGTCGCAGTATGGGAAGATCCCGGCCGCCGACGCCCTCCTAGTAACATCCCGACGACCCTCAGGTACAGCTTCCTCCGGCCTTGCTCCACTGCCCATCTTCCCACGTTGCTGCATGTGGATATTCTTTAGTTGTTTGCTTAAAACGTATCTTGGACGGTGTACTTTCCATCTTGCAATCTCGTCCTCAAACCATTTTTGATAAACCTCCATGCTGCTATCTTTCCCTTATTACATGGAATATGCTTCTATTTTGTCGGCGTATGTGTCTTCAACTCGTGTTATTCGCCAGTAGTTGTTTCCTTTCTACCTCTTTTTTGCAAACATGGCTATCCATTTCACCTCGTTGCTATTGCGGCCTTTTGGTGAATTGCACAAATCACTTTTTTCTTAAGAGTGTTTTGTGCAGTTCTGCTAAAATGTCACACGGGCAACGTTTTTACATTTTTGTGGGACTACAGAAAGGAAGATTCGTTTTGCTATCCTCCTCATCCAACTCTGTGCCTAATCTTGTCGAACAAGTAGTTAGTCCTAAAGAGAGATCGCAAAGGTGATCGGCTTCTATTTGTGTGTGTTATGTTTCATCATCTAGTTCCACTATTATTGTAATCGCACTGACTGGATATCTTTGCAAACAGGGATGGCCAGCTCGATTTTAGTGGAGCTGCACAAAATGATCGGATTGTGGTGTCCTCCGTACACCCCCTTTTTGGCTACAACGCTTGGTGAATCTAGCTGCCAAGCAATGAACACTGTGCCCAGGAAATGGACCCATGCCTACGAACAACATCGATCAATTATATATTTTTCTTTATTTGTACACCTTCTCACAACTTTGTCTTCAGTTGTGATGTGAATATTGCCGTTGATCTACGAACCATTGAAATGCATTAGCAGCCATGGTAGTTTCATTTGTATTTGATGGAATGTTGTAATGAGATAATCTTGAGGCAAGAGCACACATGAATCCTAAGTTCAAACCTTTTTTTCCTGCGGGAACCAAAGTTGAAACCTTCATATCATCACAGTATAATTTCATTAAAATTATGCGTACATATAAACAAATCCTGACGGATTGATAGCAATGCCAGAAACAATTCAACTTCGTTTCGCCGACATGTGGGACATCCTTCATCCGGCTCCACCTGCTGTGCAGCAATATTGAGTGCACAACTGCAGGGAACGATTCACCCTGGTCGTTGCGCCGCATTAGTAATGACTAGTGAGCAGTCAAATCACAGAGCCCCACCTTCGCCATAGTAAGTTGCTCAGACAAAGCAACCATCATTTCGATGTTCCTTGAATCCGCTGGTACTCCCATATTCCCAGAGTAATAAGTTGCTCGGGCGAAGCAACCATCACTTCACCTTTCCCATAATAAGTACCTCCTTGGGCCCACTAAAAATTCACTTTTCTCTCTCCACCAAGTGCATTTATTTTTAATCTAACCCTGTCACCGAAACACCTCTTTGGCTACAGTTAGTTTAGGGGTAGTCATGAGTTAGTCTAACCTCTAGCTAAGTTAGAGTATCCAAACAGGAGCAGTATAGGACATGCAAGTTGCTCAAAGCATACAGTCAAATTCATGCGTGAAAGGATCTTTTTTTTCTTTTTGAAAACGGAACATGAAAGGATCTTCGAATGATATAATTTTCAAATTATATAAGATCTTATCAATAGTCAAAGGCATCCTCGGAGAATACATTAGGCCCTACTCCCTCCGTCTAGGTGTATAAGTCGCCTTACAAAAACCAAATAATCCCAAAATACTTAGGCACGGTGCATTAACTCCCACCTCGTTTCTTGTTTCTTGACATATCCACCAATAAGAGATGTGGGGCGTGCATGTTTTCAATGACTTAGACTACCAAACACGACATGCAATGGTTAGTTCATTGCATGCAATGCTATTAATTAGCAAATAAATATTAATTTCTCTCGTTTTTGTGGGTTGGCCAAGAAATATGGTGATAGCGTGGGTTGGCCACGTACAGTATGATGTAACTACACTGGGTTGTCGTGTTTCGTACTATTCCGGTCTACTGTGGAGATGATTGGTTGATTTTATATCGCTAAATAATATAAAATATTATGAGTGCATACGCTCCAGCACGAGGTTCCTTGATCCTTCTCGGTCGTCGAAAATCTATGTTCTTCCACTCATTTTTTTGACATGAGCTTTGTTCATCCTTTTGCCAACACGCGGGACATCTAGCATCAAGGTGCACGTGTCATGCAAGAAAATGGAGATAAGCAGTGCGTAAGTGAGTCGTGCATTACGATGGCACCTAGTACTACGCAATATTTTTCCTCCTTGATGGCACGTGAGTAGTGCATGTACTCAATGACGGAGCACGGTATGGTATCCATGGACATGGTCGGCCCTTTTTGGAGAGACTACTAAATACGTATTAAATTTGATGTGTCCCATCAACTCACAGAACAACGAGAAGCACACACTGAATGACGGAGCACGAGATGGTAGCCAATGGGCATGGTCAACCCTTTTTGGAGACTACTTTTGATGTGTCTAGTCTAATCGCAAATGAGGAGAAGCTTTGCTTAGTACACTATCAACTGTAGTACCATCATCATTGTTCGACTTTCGGAAGAGGCGAAGAGCCAAGCGCACGGTCACCTACTCACAGTATAACCGGACGTGTTTGCACTAATTTTTTAACGTAGTACCTGAGTGTATTGCTCCAGTGGTCATCACGCGTGAGCCAGTCGATTCGCACCCTTCCACGCTCCATTTTGTCTTGCATTCCTTCCTCCATCCAGCACGCTGACAAGTGGGCCCAATGCTCATGTATGCCAACGTGGTAGTTAATTATTTTGCAAGAGTCAGCTATCAGACTAGCCACAATGGGTAGTAACATAGACTAGTAACATGCATATGTTACTAGTCTATGTTACTACCTCTATAGTGGAGAGTAACATATGTGTAGTAACATGCAACACTCCATTTATTAGGCTATACTCATCTTGCTTTGATACGTGTGATGTTACTCATACTACTAGTAACTAGCTATGTTACCACTTTGCTCTCTTTCTTCATTTATTGCTTGCCACATCATCTATTTTATCTAGATATGTGTGATGTTACTACCTATGTTACTCCCATTGTGGGTAGTCTCACACCCTTTCGATGCCACGTCAATGTACCCGCTAAAAACAAGTTGTACTTGTTCGGTTCAACCACCTCCCTAGGTGTTTGGAGAGGAATTGGCCTACGCCACCTGCCCACCTATAGAACCGCCTCGCACTTAATGTTTATTTTCTAATTAATAGCATTGCATGCAATGACAGCTAGGGAGGTGCTGCAAGAGATGCGTAGGCGTCGTTGTGTGCGAGTTTTGCCGTAGCATGACGAACCAGACGTCGCTGCAGATGGTGCACGCCTCCATACAGCCGCGTGTATGCGCATGCATGTGTTATTCACGTGCATTCTGCGGCTGAGTGTGTGTGCATGCATGTGTTCTGTGCGTGTGTTGTGTGCTCCATGCCGTGTGCGTTTGTGCATGAGTTGGATCGGCATGAGTTAATGCGTCGGCATGTGTACATGCGTGGCTGCATGCGTCCTGTACATGCGTGGCTTCTTGCGTGGTTATCAATAGTTCCTCCGTCTTGGTTTATAAGACATGCGCGTCGTTCTAGGTTGACAATTTAACTAGCTAAAAATGTATCATATTGGATGAAAATATATGTTTAGAAACTACATCCAGTTAAGAATCTAATGATATACTTTTGGTGACATATAACTCATATTTAGTTAGTCAAATCGATGACCTAGAACTACGCGCATGCCCTGTAAACCGAGACAGATGGAGTATAAACTAATAAAATATCTTCAACTTAGCATCCTAATGTATCGTCTCTAGTGGTTAGCGAAGAGTTCATGTTCTTTTATTTGTTTATAGGTGGGCAGGCGGCAAAAAATAGGGGAAACACACATGGTTCCTTGTAGACGCTCCACCATGAGGTTCCTTGCTCCTTCTCGGTCGTCGGGAATCTATGTTCTTCCACTCTTTTTTTACGTGAGCTTTGTTCATCCTTTTGCCAACACGCGAGACATCTAGCATCAAGGTGCACGTGTCATGCAAGAAAATGGAGATAATCAGATAAGCATTGCGTAAGTGAGTCGTGCACTTCGATGGCACCTACTCCTACTACGTAATATTTTTTCTCCTCGATGGCACATGAATAGTGGACGTACTCAACGACGGAGCATGGGATTGTAGCCATGACATGGTCAGCCCTTTTTTGGAGAGAGTACGTACTAAATAACTTTGATGTGTCCTGTAAACTCACAGAACGACGAGAAGCTTGCTTACTACGCCTTCTCCCTCGCCAACGCGTGCGCGGTGGCTCGCAGCACGAGGAGAAACTTTTGCTTACAAGCGGTGGACGTGCAGCAGTTCATTTGGTGTCAGATTGCCGGAAGTACTACTATAGTACCACCATTATTGTTCGACTTCCAGAAGAGGCGAAGAGCCAAGCGCAAGGCTAGCCATAGTGGGAGTAACATAAGTAGGAGTACCTCTTTTTTATTCTAGAAACAACCACACATGAATATTGGACAGTAGCAGCACAACAACTGAATCAAAAATCGAAACCTTCCCGCCCGGTGCCAGCTGAGTCCGCCGCTCCACATTGATGGCAAGTTAGGGCGACGCGGCCTCTCACTACTTCCGTCTTTGAAGCGGCGCGCCGACCGAGGGCACCGCCCGCTGCACGACCGGCATTTTAGACTACACATACTTTGTGAGACAAAAGGTGGGGCCATTATTAATGATATAGTATTATACTAAAGGGGCTAACTGTTGTAAGCAGGCTACGTATAATACTAGATGATGTGTCAACTTCATATAGCCGGATGTTGGCTATACTATTAACCATGCTCTAAGTGTGGTGTGAGTCGAAAAATTTATTAAGTCATTAATTAATAATTAACGGATGCCTTAATTACTCAGCCATTTTTGGTTCTTTTGGATAGTGGGGCTATTACTGACTTGGACGTGAGGTTTGGGCCAAAGGCCTAATATTATGTAGTACTTGGTCTTACTCGCACGACCGACCTAGCATGCTCTACCCTAGCCGCCGCTATATCATATGGTTTCGCACCATTCCAGATCTTAGCGTCGCCACACAATTCTTCTCCATCCCTCCTTCCAGCTTGCACCGCGAGAAGGGACAGCAGTCCTCTGAACCCCGCCATCCTGTACGGGAGAGGGGCGATCAGGTTTTGGGGGAGCACACTCCTGTGAGTGCTGCCGGCGACGACTTCCTCAACGACAGCCTTCTTCCCCGACCTTGGTAACCTCTTCATCAACGACATGAGTGACAACATCAACCACAGCGGTTCTGCTCCCACTATACAGTATGTGATTCTGTCCTCCTGGTTTAGTCCGCATCATTACTTTGATCTTTGCAATTGTCATCATTAAATATTTACTGTTGATTCGGATTACATCTCATAGTAAATTGCTCATATATTCAACAATCCAATCCAAAAATCTGATTATAGGCAATTTACTCCGAGTGGTTTTGCTGCGCTTTTGAAACCGCCTACTTTTAAGGGGGTGCAATATAAAAGGTGGCGCACAAGAGCAGTATATTGGTTTCAGATCATGTACTGCTATGACGCCACTAGGTCATGGTTGTAGCGCCTCCGCCCCTCCGCACAAACTTGTCGTGGTAACCCTGCAGCTCACCGTGCTCACCCTACAGCTCACCGCGGTCGCCGGTTCCAGCAAAAACCACGTGCGGTTGCAGCTCCTGCATAAATGGTTGTTGCATCTGTGTGCTCAAGCAAACTAAAAATGTCGATGGTAGCAAAAGATGCAAAGTTGAGGGTTGGTTCCAGCAAATCAAAAACTCGGTGGTAGCAAAAATTGACGCTGGTTCCAGCAAAATACAAAACAGTGGTAGCAAAAAATGCAACAAAGGACGCTGGTTTTAGCAAAAAACGAAAACACCAATGGAAGCAGAAATTTGTGCAGGTTCTAGCATCTGGCCCCCATGGTTGTAGCACTCTCTAGCATCTGGCACGGTTTCAGCTTCTCTAGGCCACGATTGCAGCTCCGCCTGGCCGTGGTTCCAACATCCCACCAGGTCGATTGTAGCATCCCGCCGTGCTGCCGTCGCACTGATCTATATCCAGCCATGGCGCACTACAGATAGCAGCTTCCAGTGAGGCTGGTTCCAGCTACGGCCATGGCTGGTTGCAACATCAGCGATGTCGGCTAGAGACCACGGCAAGCGGGTCAAGCAGATGCAACCCTAGCTCCCAGCCGACAAAAAGCATCCACCGCCACACAAACTCGCATATCTCTGCAACCCTTGCAGCTCCCCCATGTCTCCCAGTGTACCACACAACGCGGTAGCAAAGAGAGCATCGGTGAGTGGTGTTTTTTATGGGATTAATGGGCGTAGTGCCCGCCGGCGGTAGAAAGGGAGTCGAGGAGAGAAAGGAGAGAGCGACTCAAGGGGTGGGGTTTCTTCGGCTGGTTTTGGCATTGTCTCGAGAAGATAATGCTGGCTAGTGAGATAAGGATAGAAACGATGCCACCATGATGTGTGGGTCCACATGGGAAGCTAGCATGCAGGAGGAACGATCGCATGGAAAGCTATCTGATACGTCTCCGTCGTATCTATAAATTTTGATTGTTCCATGCCAATATTCTACCACTTTTACATACTTTTGGCAACAATTTATATGATTTTCTTGGACTAACATATTGATCCAATGCCTAGTGCCAGTTCCTGTTTGTTGCATATTTTTTGTTTCGCGGAAAATCCATATCAAACAAAGTCCAAACGCGCTAAAAACTTATGGAGTTTTTTGGAATATATGTGAATTTTGAGAAGTGTAATCAACGCAAGGAGGTGCTCGAGGGGCCCACAAGCCCTAGGGGCCCGAATTTTGAGAAGTGTATTATAAAGTTTTAGAGAGTCAAATTACTTTAGAATGTCCTATTTAAGACAGATTCTATTTTTGATGCATTGTTTTGCTAGTTTTGATGAAACTATCGAGTTTATCGATGGTATAAGCCATGGAGAAGTTACAATACAGTAGCTACAATGCAAAAATAAAATATGAATGGGTTTGCAACAGTATTTGAAGTGGTGATTTGCTTTATTATACTAACGGATCTCACGAGGGTTTTGTTAAGTTTTGTGTGATTGAAGTTTTCATGTTTTGGGTGAGATCATGATGGATGAAGGAATAAGGAGTGGCAAGAACCTAAACTTGGGTATGCCCAGGGAACCCCAAGGTAATATTCAAGGACTCCCAAGCAACTAAGCTTGGGTATGCCCCGGAAGGCATCCCCTCTTTCTTCTAACGATCATCGGTAATTTTACTTGGAGCTATATTTTTATTCATTGCATGATATGCGTAAATCTTGGAGCGTCGCGTGCTTTTTATTTTTCTTTTAATAATGCACCATGCTAGTATGAGATAGTTCTACAAATAATGATCATCGGTAATTATAAATCCCGGAAGGCATCCCCTCTTTGCACTTCACTTATATCTTTTGAGTATGGCTTTATAGAATGCTTCATGTGCTTCACTTATATCATTTGAATTTTGGATTGCCTATTTCTCTACACGTAGAAAACCGCCATTTGTAGAATGCTCTTTTGCTTCACTTATATTTGTTAGAGCGTTGGCATATCTTTTGCAGAAAGAATTAAACTCTCATGCTTCACTTATATCTATTTAGAGAGTTGACAGGAATTGGTCATTCACATGGTTAGTCATAAAATCCTACATAAGAACTTGTAGATCACTGAATATGATATGTTTGATTCCTTGCAATAGTTTTGCGATACAAAGATGGTGATATTAGAGTCATGCTAGTGAGTAATTGTGTATTGGTAGAAATACTTGTGTTAAGCTTTGTGATTCTTGAAGCATGCACGTATGGCGAACCGTTATGTGATGAAGTTGGAGCATGATTTATTTTTGATTGTCTTCCTTATGAGTGGCAGTAGAGGATGAGCGATGGTCTTTTCCTACCAATCTTTCCCCCTAGGAGAATGCGTATTAGTACTTTGCTTTGATGGCTAATACACTTTTGCAATAAGTATGTGTGTTCTTTATGACTAATGTGATTCCAAGGATTATACGCACTCTCGCCTTTCCACAATTTGCTAGCCTCTTTGGTACCGTGCATTGCCCTTTCTCACCTCGAGAGTCGGTGCAAACTTCACCGGTGCATCCAAACGCCGTGATATGATATGCTCTATTACACATAAGCTTCCTTATATCTTCCTCAAAACAACCACCATACCTACCTATTATGGCATTTCCATAGGCATTCCGAGATATATTGCCATGCAACTTCCACCATTCCATTTATTATGACATGCATCATCATTGTCATATTGCTTTGCATGATCGTACAATAGCTAGCATGATGTTTTCATGGCTTGTCCATTTTTTGATGTCATTGCTACGCTAGATCATTGCACATCCCAGTACATCGCTGGAGGCATTTATATATAGTCATATCTTTATTCTAGTATCGAGTTGTAAGTAAATAAAAGTGTGGTGATCATCATTATTAGAGCACTGTCCCACGTGAGGAAAGGATGATGGAAGCTATGACCCCCTCACAAGTTGGGATGAGTCTTTGGATTTTAAAAAATTAAAAGAGGCCAAAGAAACTCAAATAAAAAAGAGAGGCCAAAGAGCCCCAAAAAATAAAATAAAAAAATTAGAGAAAAAGAGAGGAGGGGCAATGCTACTATCCTTTACCACACTTGTGCTTCAGAGAAGCACCATGTTTTTCATATAGAGAGTCTCCTATGTTGTCACTTTCATATACTAGTGGGAATTTTTCATTATAGAACTTGGCTTGTATATTCCTATGATGGGCTTCCTCAAATGCCCGAGGTCTTCATGAGCAAGCAAGTTGGATGCACACCCACTTAGTTTTCAGTTTGATATTTCATACACTTATAGCTCTTAGTGCCTACTCCTCGCATTGACATCAATTGATGGGCATCTCCATAGCCCATTGATTAGCCGCGTCGATGTGAGACTTTCTCCTTTTTTGTCTTCTCCAAACAACCTCCATCATCATATTCTATTCCACCTAGAGTGCTATATCCATGGCTCACGCTCATGTATTGCGTGAAAGTTGAAAAATCTTGAGAACATTAAAAGTATGAAACAATTGCTTGGCTTGTCATTAGGGTTGTGCATGATAAAACACTTCATGTGATGAAGATGGAGCATAGCCAGACTATATGATTTTGTCGGGATAACTTTTTTGGCCATGTTATTTTAAGAAGACATGATTGCTTTATTAGTATGCTTTAAGTATTGTTGTCTTAATATCAAATGATAGATTATTGCTTTGAATCACTCGTGTCTTAATATTCATGCCATGATTACACTACATGATCAATATTATGCTAGGTAGCACTCCACATCAAAAATTATCTTTTTTATCATTTACCTACTCGAGGATGAGCAGGAATTAAGCTTGGGGATGTTGATACGTCTCTGTTGTATCTATAATTTTTTATTGTTCCATGCCAATATTCTACCACTTTGACATACTTTTGGCAACAATTTATATTATTTTCTTAGACTAACATATTGATCCAGTGCCAGTTCCTGTTTGTTGGATGTTTTTTGTTTCGCAGAAAATCCATATCAAACGAAGTCCAAACGCGATAAAAACTTACAGAGATTTTTTCTGTAATATATGTGAATTTTCGGAAGTGGGATCAACGCAAGGCGGTTCCTGAGGGGCTCACAAGCCCTAGGGACGCGCCCCCTACCCAGGGGGCTTATGGCCACCCCGAAGGTCGGTTGGAGGTGTCCTTCGGACACAAGGAAGCTAATATCCGAATAAAATCGTGTTAAAATTTTAGCCCAATCGGAGTGACGGATCTCTGGGAATTTAAGAAACGGTGAAAAGCGCGAAACAGCAATCGCAGAAACGGAAGGAAACCCACACACACACACACACACACACAGAGAGAGAGAGAGAGAGATCCAATCTCGAAGGGGCTCCCACCCCTCCACCGCCATGGAGGCCATGTACCAGAGGGGAAACCCTTCTCCCATCTAGGGAGGAGGTCAAGGAAGAATAAGAAGAAGGAGGAGGAGGGAGGCTCTCTCCCCCTCTCTCCCTGTGGTGCCAGAACGCCGACGAGGCCATCACCGTGACGGCGATCTACACCAACAACTTCGCCGATGTCATCACCAACTCTCTCCCCCTCTATGCAGTAGTGTAACACCTCTTCTACCCACTGTAATATCTACTTAAACATGGTGCTCAACGCTATATATTATTTCCCAATGATGTATGGCTATCCTATGATGTTTGAGTAGATCCGTTTTGTCCTATGGGTTGATTGATGATCATGATTGGCTTGAGTTGTATGTTTTATTATTGGTGCTGTCCTATGGTGCTCTCCGTGCCGCGCAAGCGTGAGGGATCCCCGCTGTAGGGTTTGCAATATGTTCATGATTTTCTTATGGTGGGTTGCTAGAGTGACAGAAGCTTAAACCCGAGTAAGTAGGTTGTTTGTGTATGGGAGTAAAGAGGACTTGATACTTTAATGCTATGGTTTGGTTTTACCTTAATGATCTTTAGTAGTTGCGTATGCTTGCTAGAGTTCCAATCGTAAGTGCATATGATCCAAGTAGAGAAAGTATGTTAGCTTATGCCTCTCCCTCATATAAAATTGCAATAATGATTACCGGACTAGTTATCGGTTGCCTAGGGACAAATAACTTTCTTGTGTGACAAAAAGCTCTCTACTAAACTAACTTAGTTGTCTCTTTATCTAAACAGCCCCTCGCTTTTATTTACGTGTTCTTTATTATCTTGCAAACCTATCCTATCACACCTACAAAGTACTTCTAGTTTCATACTTGTTCTAGGTAAAGAGAACGTTAAGCGTGCGTAGAGTTGTATCGGTGGTCGATAGAACTTGAGAGAATATTTGTTCTACCTTTAGCTCCTCGTTGGGTTCGACACTCTTACTTATCGAGAAAGACTACAATTGATCCTCTATACTTGTGGGTTATCACTATCGTACATGCCGCGCGTGACTGGCTCAAGCTTCGGTTGGTCCGCCGATGATGCGGCTTGAAACTGCGTCGGTATGTCCCCAAAGAGGAAGGGATGATGCAGTACAGCTACGGTAGGTATTTCCCTCAGTTATGAAACCAAGGTTATCAATCCAGTAGGAGAACCAAGCAACAGTATGTAAACTGTACCTGCACGCAAAGAATAAATACTTGCAACCCGACGCATATGAGGGGTTGTCAATCCCTCCACGGTAAAAAGATAAATTGGTTTGTATGAGATTGGATAAATAGATCTGAATAAAACATAAAATAAAACAAGTAAAGAAAAAGTGCAACAAGGTATTGTTGGGTTTTTGGAAATATAGATCTTAAAAAATATATGATGAAAGATACATCTGAAAGCAATATGATAAAAGAGAGACCTAGGGTTGTACATTTCACTAGTGGCTTCTCTCAAGAAAATAGCATACGGTGTGTAAACAAATTATTGTTGGGCAATTGATAGAAGAACAATAATTATGACAATATCCAAGGAAATGACCATGAATATAGGCATCACATCCAACATTAGTAGACCGACTCTTGCCTGCATCTACTACTATTACTCCACAGATCGACCGCTATCCAGCATGCATCTAGTGTATTAAGTTTATGGAGAAACAGAGTAATGCAATAAGAATGATGACATGATGTAGACAAGATCTATTCATGTAGGAATAAACCCCATATTTTTATCCTTAATAGCAACGATCAATATGTGCCTTGCTACCCCTTCTGTCACTAGGTGAGTACATGGCAAGATCGAACCCATCACAAAGCACCTCTTCCCATTGCAAGAAAAAGCAATCTAGTTGGCCAAACCAAAAAAAAGTTTCAGAGAAGAAATATGAGGCTATAAATAATCATGCATATACGAGATTAAAGAATACTCAAATAATATTCATGGATATAGATCTGATCATAAACTCGAACTTCATCAGATCCCAACAAACACACCGCAAAAAGTCATTACATCAAATAGATCTCCAAGAGACCATTGTATTGAGAATCAAAAAGAGAGAAGAAGCCATCTAGCTACTGCCTACGGACCCGTAGGTCTATGGCGAACTACTCACACATCATTGGAGGAGCACCAATAAGGATGATGAACCCTCTGTGATCGTGTTCCCCTTTGCCAGAGTGCTGTAATAGCGCTCTAGATTGGATCTCGTGGTTCTGGAACTTGCGGCGGATGGAATTGTGTTTCGTTGACTCCCCAAAGGTTCCTGGAATATTTTGGGTATTTATAGACCTGAGAGGCGGTGGAGGAGACCCCTGTGGGCCCCACAACTCATTAGGGCATGCTTGGGCCTCCTGGCGCGCCTTGGTGTCTTGTGGGCCCCACGGGCCTCCCCTCTAGTGCTTCCTTGGCTCCTAAGTTGTCTTCTGGTCCAAATATATTTCCAAAAAGTTTCGCTGTGTTTGGACTCCATTTGATAGGGATATTCTGCAAAGTAAAAATATGAGCAAAAAACAACAACTCGCACTGGTCACTATGTCAATAGGTTACTCCCAAAAAATGATATAAAGTTGCTATAAAATGATTGTACATCCAAAAGTGATAATGTAACAGCATGGAACAATCAAAAATTATAGATATTTTGGAGACGTATCAGCATCCGCAAGTTTAATTCCTACTCGTCCTCGAGTAGGTAAATGATAAAAATAGAATTTTTTTATGTGGAATGCTGCCTAACATGTTCATCACATATTATTTTCTTTTGTAGCATGGACATTTGGACTTTTAGATGGTTCATAGCAATAGTCTATATTTGACATGAAGACTTCAATGCTAAAGCATATCAACAAGAAATCATGTATTTCAAAATATCAACACTAAAGAAATTTATCCCTAGCCCATTATGCTCAATCATCGATCCATTCATGAAACACACTCGAATGTTAGCTACATCCAATGCACAAGTATGATCATAGTGCTCCCTAGTTGGTGCTTTATAAGAGAAGATGGAGACTCAAATAAAAATAAAACTTGCATAAAGTAAATTGATAGGCCCTTCGCAGAGGGAAGCAGAGATTTGTAGAGGTGCCAGAGCTCAACTCAAAAAATTGCGAGATAAATTTTTTGAGGGGCATTCCTGTCAACGAAAACGACCGAGTACTTCCCCATACTTTCCATGCTAGATACAACATAGGTGGTTCCCAAACATAAAATAAAGTTTATTCCTTTTTCCACCATTCTTTCACAATCCATGGCTAGTCGTATCCATGAGTGCCTTCCATACCAACACTTTCCAAGGAATTTATTATTTGACAACATAAAGTAAATTTCTTTTTCATTTCGGGATTGGGCATCCCTATTACCGATGTACTCTCATGCAATGACAAGTGAATAAACACTCATCTTGAGAATAACACATCTAGCATGGAAAAATATTGGCTACCCCCTGCCGCTTCATGAGCGACACGGGCACACAAAAAGGAAATTCATTTTGAAAATTAGAGTTGGCACGTACAAATTTACGTAGAACGGCATGGAAATACCGCATATAGGTAGGTATGGTGGACTCATATGGCAAAACTGGGTTTAAGGATTTTGGATGCACAAGTAGTATTTCTACTTAGTACAAGTGGACGCTAGCAAAAAGATTGAAAAGCAACCAACCAAGAAACAAAAATTCTTATAAACGAGCATTAAGCATAACTAACATTGAATAATGCACCACAAGTTGGACGTAATTTCATTGCATAACTGTTGACTTTCATGCTTGCATAGGGAATCACAAACCTTAACACCAATATTCTTACTAAAGCATAATTACTCACCAACATGACTCACATATTACTATGTATCATCATATCTCAAAACTAATACAAAGAATCAAGTTTATTTTGTCCAATGATCTTCATGAAAGTTTTTATTATATCCCTCTTGAATATCTATCACTTTGGGACTAGTTTCATATATTGCCATTGATTTTGACAAGCTCAAATAAATTTAAGTGAAGAACATGAGCATAAAAAATTCATCTCTCAAAATAATATACGTGAAGCATGAGATAATTTATTCAAAATTTTACTAACTCTCAAATAAATCTAGGTGAATCATGAGTGTATTTCTTCAAAAATTTAAAAGCACACCATGCTCAAAAAGATATAAGTGAAGCACTAGGGCAATTCCATAGCTCAAAAAATTAAGTGAAGCACTTAGAGCAATTCTAACAAATCATAGCGTAATTTTGGCTCTCTCAAATAGGTGTGTCCATCAAGGATAATTGTGACAAACTAAAAAGCAAAACAAGCAAAGACTCATACAATACAAGACGCTCCAAGAAAAACTCATGATATGTGACGAATAAAAATATAGTTCCAATTAAAATTACCGATGGTTGTTAGAAGAAAGAGGGGATGCCTTACGGGGCATCCCCAATCTTAGTTATTTGGTTCTCCTTGAATATTAACTTGGGGTGCCATGGGCATCCCCAAGCTTAGGCTCTTTTCACTCCTTATTCCTGCATCCATCATGATCTCACCCAAAACTTGAAAACTCCAATCACACAAAACTTAACAAAACCTTTGTGAGATCCGTTAGTATAATAAAGCAAATCACCACTCTAAGTACTGTTGCAAACCCATTAATATTTTATTATTGCATTGTACTTACTGTATTCAAACTTTACCATGGCTTATAACCCCCGATACAGTCCATAAATTCATAAAAATAAGCGCACAATGCAACAAAAACGGAATCTGTCAAAAAGAGACCGGTCTGTAGTAATATGGAAATTGTCCATACTTTATAACTCCAAAAATACTGAGAAATTAGGAGAATGTAGGCAATTTTTATATCAATCTTGTGTAAAAGATTCAGAATTTTATCACTCTTATGTGATTTTTAACAATTCTGCTACTGGGCGCAAAAGTTTCTGTTTTTCAACAAGATCAAATCAACTATCACCCAACATGATCCCAACGGCTTTACATGGCATAAACACTAATTAAAACACAAAAAACAATCATAACAGTAGCATAATTGTGCAAACACTCAAGAACAGAAAGAAAAAGGGAAAAATAAATTTTATTCACTGGGTTGCCTCCCAACAAGCGCTATCGTTTTATGCCCCTATATAGGCATAATGCATAGATTCAAGTATTGTCATCTTTCTTATTTTCCATAGATGCATTTTTTGTCAGGAGGTTTCTCAAATATAACTTGACACATTGTCCATAGAAATTTTAGCATTGTCAAGTTCTCCATCTTTAGACCCCCTTTGATTTCTGGCTACAATCCAAGAATATTGTTGATTAACATCATTAAAAAATTGTTGGATCACATTCTAAAATGGAGGTTCCCTTTTTAAGGTTCTTGTCGGTTTCAAAACCGGCGGATCTCGGGTAGGGGGTCCCGAACTGTGCATCTAGGATCGATGGTAACAGGAGGCAGGGGACACGATGTTTACCCAGGTTCAGGCCCTCTTGATGGAGGTAATACCCTACGTCCTGCTTGATTGATATTGATGATATGAGTATTACAAGAGTTGATCTACCATGAGATCGTAGAGGCTAAACCCTAGAAGCTAGCCTATGGTATGATTTTTGTATATGATCTATCGACTAGCCTGGCCTCGGTTTATATAATGCAGCAGAGGCCTAGGATAACAAGAGTCCTAGCCGAATACACCGGTGGGAGGAGTCCTTGTCTTGATCGCCAAGTCTTGCGGAATCTTCCTTGTATGCGGCAGCTGTCCGAACTGGCCCATGAGTATACGGCCATGGGGGTCCTTGGCCCAATCTAACAGATCGGGAGACGATGTGGTGAGTACCCCCTAGTCCAGGACACCGTCAGTAGCCCCCTGAACCGGTCTTCAAGTTAGGGACACTCCTCGATTCTTCTGAACTGTTTTTCATCTTCGGTCATCGGTCTTGAAAACTGGTTCAACAAATATTCTCATCTTCGATCTTGAGGATCGCTGAAATGCATTTGACGAGTTTACACGTCGGGTATCCGAGGAGCCCCTTTAAGTTTCCGGCCTTTATAAATGGCTTGTTATTTTTATGCCACACCTCGGGTTTGAAATTGTTCCTGGGCGGCAACATCCTCTTGCATCCGAGCTCCAACGCCGGACTGCATTCGAGGTATCTTTTGTAGCCGAGCACCAACGCCGGACCGCTTCCGACCTCTAATGCCAGAATGTATCCGAGCTCCAACGCCGGACTATGTATCCGAGCTCCAACGCCGGACTATGTATCCGAGCTCTAACGCCGGAATGTATCCGAGCTCCAACGCCGGACTATGTATCCGAGCTCCAACGCTGGACTGTATCCGAGCTCCAACGCCGGACTGTATCCGAGCTCCAACGCCGGACTGTATCCAGGTGTCGTAAATCACCTTGGTTCAAAGAAGTTTGAAGGAGTTTAGCTGAGCTTAATGCCGGAAATGCCCTCTATGGAGCCAGCCACTAGCGCCCGAGCTTTATGCCGGACTGCTTCCGAGGTGGTGCACCACCCCGAATGTGGGCCGATTTTTGTCAATATTTTTGATTGGTGCAATTTATTCTCTGCCGAGATATATAGCCAGTAGACTCAAGGTGGGTATCAGTCTAAAACCCGAGATGCACATGAAGGATGACATAAAACCGTTGATCCCAGTAGCCGCTGAGACTCAGGTTAATTTGCAAAATCGGTCTGAGGATCAAGTCCTAGCTTAGTAGAGTACTTTGGAACACAAAAAGCGGCGTGCTCAGTCCTCGAGACTCAGGTTGGGTGCGGCCGACCAACCTGAGGATCAAAATCTCCTTGGAAACTGTATTACACTTAAATTTTCTGCACTGGATTGCCAATGCAGTAGCCCCCGAGACACTGGTCGGGTGGCAACACCAGATCAGGGGGTCGATGTGCCCCTGTAATATTTGTAAATGATAAGCCCGAAGCCTAGTAGCCCCCGAGGCTTAATGCGGGCACGGGTGGCCGAATTAAGGATCGATATCCATAGTAAAATCACAAATTATGTGTAATGACTCTATGTATCCAAATACTTTACGTCATTTAATGCTCGGATCTGCATTGTACAAAACTTTGTTGACCGACCATCAGCTTCCACCTCCTCGGCCAGTAGCCGAGGAGTGTTTGTCTTACTTTATAAAGCCTTTATGAGGGCAAAGATTTATGACAAACAAGGCAATCTGGCCATACGGTTTTATAAACAAAGGTACGCGGAGAGATATGTTATATTACTTGTTTAACATAAGAAATGTCTTCCAAAGAAAATAGTCCCGCCATCGGTTCCTTTCTTTCGGTTGTCATGCTAAGCATGATCATGAAACCACAGCTCTAATGTAAGAGCAAAATATTGAGGATTTTGTTTGGGAGGCCAGTTACTAGCCCCCGGTAGTGTTCGGCGACAGTCGAGGTCAAGTCGTAAACACTTCGGCCAATGTTATGAACGGCCCGTCATTTAACATAGTCATCGGATCGCTGACCAATTTATGCCTATTGTGACAGTCAGCTTTCAGCTTTCTCCGCTGAGGTGCTTGACCATGCGAGCTGGAAGCACAATCGCAGTGGTTCTCCCTTTGCACACCTAGCCGAACAAAGCGGAACGTCGGAGGAAAGCACAGGAGCCCGGCAACCCAACTATTGACCGAAGACACAATTCGAAACCGATGCATATATAGCAATATCCGAGAATGTTTTTGCCGAATCCCTAAAGGTGTCCGGCGTTGCACTGCGAGACTTATGCTCAAAACACACAAATAGTTTAAAAGTGCCACAAGCTTGGAAAACCAAAAAACGTCAGTAAAAAATTGACGTTCGAACAAGATCAAGTGTTCGGTGCCAATCCGAAAATTGGCCTTAGAAAAAAAGGTGCTTCTGTCGTGTTTTAACATGACACATCCTATCTCAAGACTTCAAGCGGGTCAGCCTACGGCTTCAACCTCCTATCCCGAAGGCGGAGTACTTCTCGCTAGGCCAGCTTAGCAAACTAAACTCTAGCGGCTTTGAGAGAGAAATTAGGCTCCCCGGCTAGTGACCACACACTCGTGTCGAAAAAAGGAGTGATAAATAATAAAACTTTGCAACGACTAAGAAGAAGAACACTTATTATAAAATGGCTCAAATAAACTTAAGAGCTCCGAAGTGACTTGGGTAAAAGAATGATTGCATGTACCAAAGTACTTATATCATATCTATGTTCAACCGAACTTTAAACGCGTCTTAACCGACCGTCGGCTTCTCCCTCTTCGGTCAAGGACCGAAAACTGTTATGTACTCCATCTGTCGAGAATATTGATGGTGTTTCCAATAACCAGGCAACCAGGCCATAAGGCTGTAACAGACAAAGCGTGCTCAGGGAACTTATGCTATATTACTGCAAAGTGTAAGAAGCATCTTCGAAGAAAATAGTACCCCCACCGATACCTTTCTTCGGTGCTCATTGTTATTATGAGACTTGTGCAATAGATTTTTTGTACTCATGAGTTCCGTAGTGTGTCGACCATCATTGAAAACTATAAGAGCGCTAGCTTTCGGCTTCACCCAGTCTGAGGTCCGGCTCGGATGACCCGATCATGACAATCGCAGAGGTGCTTTCTTTACTCCCTAGCTGAACAATCGGGAACGTAGGGGTAAACACAGGAGCAAGGCAACCCAGCTTGCAAATCGCTTAAGTCAATATGGTGCATATTGTAGCGTAATACACGAACAAGGAACGAAGCCGTACAAGTATAATCATATGCAAGAGGAAAAGCTCCGTCAAGGGAGCCCCCAAATAAACGGGGTATTTGAATTTGTGTGTCACAAACAAAGTTTTGACAAGGAGATTTTTTACAAGCAACTTTTTTCCAAAAAAGTATAATGCTTGGTCGAACCGAACACAAGTTAAAAATTAAAACTTTGAGCATGAAAGTGACTTAGCTGGTTAATGTGTTCGGCATTGATGACGCGGTCCGATCTTGATGCGGGACAAGGTCCATCCACCAAGCCGGTCCCGAGGTGGCGGAGCGGAGAGCTCGACATGCCGAAGTGGTGACATAGCACGGTCAATGCAGGCCGACAGAGTGATGCCGAAGCCCCGGCATGGGGTAATGAAGTGTTGACGAAGCCCCCCGTCTAGCCGAGGTGGCGTGGTATGTCAATACGCCGAGTTGACGATACTGCCCAACCCGGATCATTTTCCTGTGCACAAAAAAGTGATGCAAACCGGAGATAAAAAAAGTCGTTGCATAATAAATAATTTATGCAAAGTGAGTAATAAAAGAAATATGGCCTGGCGCCGAAGTCAATGTCGATGCAGGGCGTCGGCGTGATGCGGTAAAGGCGTGGCAAAGCCTGAATTCACAGGTCGGTCCGAGTTCCGGATGCGGCATTCGCCGGACTATGTACGGAGACTGACCGAACCACCATGCGACCTCATTAATGCGGCCACCATTTGATAGACCTGTGTCCATATGATGGACAAGGCAGAGTAATAATTCCTTGGAAAAAAAGAACCCAAACAAGCAAAAAATATTGTGATTAATAGCAACTGGTATATTTGTTGTAGCAATCCAAAGGAAGGTGATTCCCAAAATTGGGACTCGATCCGCACACCCATTGCCTGATGGGCGATAAAACGACGGCATGGCAATGCTGGCAAAGGTTGGCTTGCCGAGGCAAAGCCCTCAGTCCAGCTAACGTGACGGAGCCGGTCGGCTAGTGACGCCGAAGTGTCCGGAGTAGGTTGATGAAGAGATGGCGAAGCCCCCGGTCCAGCTGAGATGTCGAAGCCTCGATGTCAGCCGATGAGTCGAAGTAGGTCGGCGTGATGGACACCAGCTTGAAGAAGCAATAGTGCGGCCCTGCCGATGCAAGTCGTGACGTGGTCGATGCCGGCTTGATGAAGCGACCGTGCGGTGATGCCGGTATGACCGCTCCGTGTAATCCGTGGGGCGGCGATGTTGATGATGATTTATCCTTCGCGATGTCGGACTCTTGTTCGGCTTGCCGAGATGATGATCCGAAGAAGTTGAGCTCGGCTCAACAAAGTGACGACGTGTCTAGCGCAGGTCGGCAGCCGTGGAGCAATATTGTCGGACTGGTTTGACACCAACATGATGTTGAAGATCATGTTGAAAAGATCTTGAAGTTAGTGGGATGTGTTCAGGAAACGAACACAATACCTCATACAAAACTTCCTTCAAAAGGATGTCTGAAATCCCGTTCATAAAAGAGACGAACTCGGGTCGGATTCGTTTTCGCGTAGAAAACAGATCCGAAAAGTGATGCACTAATTGGAAGGTTCACGGAGTTTGGACGGTCGGATCGAGCTGAAATTTTTAGAGGTGGTAGATATAGGAATTCCGCATCCGATCAACGGTTGGATCTTCCAAAGGACGTCCGAGCTAGAAGCTGGACACCACGCCCTAAACTTGTCCAGATTCCCGTCCAGATTTGACAGGGCTCCGGTATATCATGAATTTCCCGAGATTCCTTCATCAGAACTCGACGAAATTTCCCAGGGTTGTTGTAGACTCAATTCCGCACAATTCCACTGAAGCAATCGTTAAAAAGACACTTGAGGAGGCGGTGGCAGCGGACACAAGTTTGCTGTCCAGAAAAACAGCACGGTCGCCCGAGGGCAATGTTGACGTTGAGCCCCCGGGCTCCCTGGATGATTCCTCCCTGATCTTGATAGAGATCGAAGTTGATGTTTGATGAAGGCCCTCGTCCAAACACGGTGATCCGAACACGGGGCGCAGTTCTTGGTCGAATCAAGATGACCAGTCGAGCTGGTGACGAAGATGCCGAAGTCGTAGTTGATCTGCAGGCGAGCCATCGATCCTTTTGCCGATCACACAGCGGAACTCTCAATGAAAGCACCAATGTCGGTGTCAAAACCGGTGGATCTCGGGTAGGGGGTCTCGAACTGTGTGTCTAGGATCGATGGTAACAGGAGGCAGTGGACACGATGTTTTACCCAGGTTCGGGCCCTCTTGATGGAGGTAATACCCTATGTCATGCTTGATTGATATTGATGATATGAGTATTACAAGAGTTGATCTACCACGAGATCGTAGAGGCTAAACCCTAAAAGCTAGCCTATGGTATGATTGTTGTATATGATCTATCGACTAGCCTGGCCTCGGTTTATATAATGCAGCAGAGGCCTAGGATAACAAGAGTCCTAGCCGAATACGCCGGTGGGGAGGAGTCCTTGTCTTGATCGCCAAGTCTTGTGGAATCTTTCTTGTATGCGGCCGCTGTCCGAATTGGCCCATGAGTATACGGCCATGGGGTCCTCGGACCAATCTAACAGATCGGGAGACGACGTGGTGAGTACCCCCTAGTTCAAGACACCGTCAGTTCTCATCAAAGATGTGATTATTTCCAAGCAAATGTCTTAACACATAGTCATTGTTGTAAAGGATCTCATCTATTACCGATTTTTCATGGTTCATACCATAAAAATAAAAAAAATCCCTAGCCTCATGTACTGTGTGATCAAATCCATTCACAAGAACAAGGGTAGCTAACTTTTTAGCTTCCGGATTCTTTATAACAGGTAGCTCATAAAACAATCTTTGCAAGGTAGGATGAGTACAGATAAATCTGTTTTCATGTTTCGGAACTAGTGCTGAAATAGCTTCCGCATAAGTTTTAGTTCTTTTAAGCATAGGATCATCATCACAAGTAAAAGTTCCAACACAATTGAAAAATTCTTGGATAGTTTCTTTTCCTATAACGTTCCCTTGTCCCAAAACAAAAGTTTTAGCATCTAGATTGCCAGATTGTCCAATTTTAGGAGTTCGGCCAACATTTGTTTCTCCCATACCAAAATCACTCATGATGATAAGTTCAAGCAAACAAAAGATCGAACGAGAAAAAGGCGAACAAAAAATAAGGCGAATAAAAAGGCAATTTTTATGAAGTGGGGGAGATGAAAACGAGAAATAAATGACAAATAGTGTAAATTGCAAGGAGATGATATTTGTGATTAGGAACCTGATAGATGTTAATGACGTCTCCCTGGCAACGGCGCGAGAAATTCCTTTTGATGCGGCTTGAAACTGCGTCCGTATTTCCTCAAAGAGGAAGGGATGATGCAGTACAACGACGGTAGGTATTTCCCTCAGTTATGAAACCAAGGTTATCAATCCAGTAGGAGAACCAAGCAACACTATGTAAACGATAGCTGCACACAAAGAATAAATACTTGCAACCCAACATGTAAGAGGGGTTGTCAATCCCTCCACGGTAAAAGGATAAATTGGTTTGGATGAGATTGGATAAATAGATCTACATAAACACGAAATAAAACAAGTAAAGAAAAAGTGTAGCAAGGTATTTTTGGGTTTTTGAAATATGGATCTGAAAACAGATATGATGAAAGATAGATCTGAAAGCAATGTGGTAAAAGATAGACCCAGGGGCCGTAGATTTCACTAGTGGCTTCTCTCAAAAAAATACCATACGGTGGATAAACAAATTATTGTTGGGAAATTGATAGAAAAATAAATAATTATGACGATATCCAAGGCAATGATCATGAATATAGGCATACGTCCAATATTAGTAGACCGACTCCTACCTGCATCTACTACTATTACTCCACACATCGACCAGTATCCAACATGCATCTAGTGATTAAGTTCATGGAGAAATGGAGTAATGCAATAAAAACGATGACATGATGTAGACAAGATCTATTCATGTAGGAATAAACCCCATCTTTTCATCCTTAATGGCAACGATCAATACGTGCCTCGCTACCCCTTCTGTCACTGGGTGAGGACACCGCAAGATCGAACCCATCACACAGCACCTCTTCCCATTCCAAGAAAAATCAATCTAGTTAGCCAAACCAACCCAAAGTTTTGGAGAAGAAATACAAGGCTATAAATAATCATGCATATAAGAGATCAACGAAGACTCAAATAATATTCATGGATATAGATCTGATCATAAACTCGAACTTCATTAGATCCCAATAAACACACCGCAAAACGTCATTAAATCAGATAGATCTCCGAGAGACCATTATCTTGAGAATCAAAAAGAGAGAAGAAGCCATCTAGCTACTACCTACAGACCCGTAGGTCTATGATGAACTACTCACGCATCATCGGAGGAGCACCAATGAGGATGATGAACCCCTAAGTGATTGTGTTCCCCTCCGGCAGAGTGATGGAATAGGGCTCTAGCTTGGATCTCGTGGTTCTGGAACTTGTGGCGGCTGGAATTGTGTTTCGTCGACTCCCCTAGGGTTTCTGAAATATTTGGGTATTTATAGAGATGAGAGGCGGTGGAGGAGACCCCCATGGGCCCCACAACCCATCAAGGCGCGCCTGGGCCTCTTGGCGCGCCCTGGTGTCTTGTGGGCCCCACGGGCCTCCCCTCTGGTGCTTCCTTGGCTCCCAAGTTATCTTTTGGTCAAAAAAATCTCCAAAAAGTTTCGCTACATTTGGACTCCGTTTGATAGGGATAATCTGCGAAGTAATAAAACAAGCAAAAAACAGCAACTGGCACGGGGCACTATGTCAATAGGTTAGTCCCAAAAAATGATATAAAGTTGCTATAAAATGATTGTAAAACATTCAAGAATGATAATATAACATCATGGAACAATAAAAATTTATAGATAAGTTGGAGATGTATCAGCCGGCCACAAACATTTACCTTTTCTCTTTGGAGTCCAAGATCCTCCGGGCATCTCCAACGGCAACCCACAAAAATTCTCCCGCATCCGTACGTGGATAGGAGAGGGGCCATTCCATGGACAGGGGATGGGCTAATCCGCGGACACGGATGGAGGAGGCAGCCATCCAACCGTAGCCGCATACATCTGATCAACAATTCAAACCAATCGAACGAAATTTGATCAAGCCGGAAGGATTTCATTCAAGTTCGGATATAACTTACATAAAAAGGTCGATGTTTCGACTATTTAACTAAAAAACTAGAACCCTATACCGGATGACCACCTCGTACGCATGGCCGCCCTGCTCTGCTGCACCGCCATCTCTGTAGGTGCCATTGTTGTCATCGCCATCGTTGCCGTCCCTCCAATGGCGATACGACACCGGAGGCCCGCATCAGCCTTGTCCAGCGGCCGCCTGCCACTCGTAGAGGAGCCGCTCCGCCTCCTGCGACGCCGTGCGGAGTGTCACCATGACCAATGCTGATATGGCCTTCGGAGCCCTGGCGGTGGCATTGCCGCGGCCGGTGTTGGCGGAGCAGTCACTAACTGACCACTCCTTGTCGATCTTGGCGAGCTCACCATCAAGGCAGCGGCGATGCCTGGTGGTTGTCTTCGCGGTTGTCACAGAGCGGTCGAGCGCCCACCCGGCGGCAAGGTCTGGGTCGTAGAAGGCCCAGTCCGGCCCCATGTCGCTCTTGGCAAACGCGGAGCGATGACTGGCATTACGTCGATCGTACCGCTCCTGCTGTCGAGCCGCGCGCTCTGCCTCAGAGACGACGGCCCTCGAGCCCGAGGGACCGCCAAGGTAGTGGAGGAGGCGGCCCTGCACCTTCTTGATCGCGGGTCCTTAATGGCGAGGTGGTGCGGCAGCGACAATGGCACGTCGAACGCAGGCTCCTGCTTGACGCGATGTCTGATCTGGACGCCACGGTGGTGCAGGGCCGGAGTCATCTCCTTCTTGACGCGGCGTCCAATCTGGACGCCACGGTTGTGCCGGGGCGAGGCCGGCTCCTCCTTCACTGGCAGGAGCGTGGATGCCTGCTCGGTCTTGACGCAGTCGCGCGGCAGGGAGGCCAGCTCCTCCCTCATATGCGCCAGCGATGGAGGCGATGGCTCCATGTCGCGGAGTGACCGCTCTATCATTAACTCGATCTAACGAACAAAATTTTCACCCGTCGGAGCGGCCTCCTTGAGAAGTCGGGGCGGCTGTTGCGGTGGCTCCTGCGGCTGTTGCGGCGGCGCCTGCTCCTCCTCGTCACCAAACTAGACGATGATCTCCTCCTTGGCGGAGGAGCCAGGCGCCGTGGACGCTGGCATGCCTGGAGAGCGTCTGCGGCAGTGCCAAGAATCGCAAGAGTTGGAGCCTCTGCCTACTCCGCCTGTCGGTGTGGAGCACCATGACTTTGGCAATTCCGCAGCTTGGGTCAAAGAGGGGGAGGGAGGGCTCGGGCACGGAGACGGTGGAGGGGAGGGGGCGGTGCTCAGGGAGGGGTGGTGCATCTGTGTGCAACTCCAACGCACAACTTAAATATCCGCGGCAAGGACCAGGCGAAGGGCCGGTCAGCAGCTTCAATGCGGCGCAGCGGCCGGAGTTGGTTCCTCTGGAACCTGCATCCGCATTGAAGTGACAACTGCTGAGAGGTCGCATCGATCAACGTCGCCCTCCCTCCGTCCCTCCGATCACATCGCGGCATCAATGTCGGCCTCCGCGTCTCTGGGCCGGCATGAATGCGTCGCGGTAAGCGGCGTGTGCATCGGAAGGAAAGCGTGGGAGAGGCGGATGACGGGTTTTTGGTGGGGCAGGGCGGTCAGAAGTAGGCTTGGGATCGGTCTAGTCTCCGCAAACCTCCTCATGTTTGTCTCCGGTTTGCGAGAGATATCACGTTCGGACCACTCCATGGACTGATACAAGTCGGCGTTGGATGGCTTTCGTGATCCGAATAGCGCAGTTGAGACGATTGCAGGAGGTTTATGGGTCTACCTTGAAGATGTCCTTAGATGATTGGTCTTGCCGGTTTGTTAATTAGATAAGCTTTGTTTAGTTTAATTAGGAAAGAGAGATAGTCCAAATTAAAGTTAGCTTGCATGTTGGGTCGATCCTATAAAAAGGGCTGGCTACGGCCATTCTACGTAGGCTATTTTTCTGCATTATAGACAGCATATATGTATGGACTATTAAGCGGCCTTCTTTGGGTATCGTCTTTATATATTTTGTGTGAATATTCTGCATAAAAGTTACATTTGGCTCGAGCTCCGTCGTTCTCGATGGGTTGTGCACTGGTTACGTCTACTTAGACGGGAGGTTTCTCACGTGTCGAGGGATTGTTCATTGGTCGTCGTTACCCCGACTTCAGGTTGCGCGTATTGATCGCATAATTGGGAGTATTATTTTATTGGTGGATCTTGGAAGAGTTCGTTGCATCATAAAAGATCGGGACAAAACATCGGCGTGTCTAGGGTCATGCCCATATCACAATGTCGCACGTTGAACGATGGCACAGTCACAAGCCGGGGTGGATGGGCCAATCGCTCGCGACGAGGTCGAGCGACGTCGTTAGCATGGGGTCGACTGCGATGATGCTACAAGTTGAGATAGACCATACCGAGGGCATCGACGACATTTTGGGATGTCTAGAAGCACATCGGACATGTCGCCTTGGACAAGGGAGGGTTGCACCAGCAACGAGCTACGTGGTGGCGCCGATGAGTGATGGCTCTAAAATATAGCACTTTGCCATGACCATTTCACTTGGATTATTGCAAGGTTTTCGCCGGTTTTTGTCTTTTTAACTAACGAATACCTTCACAACCTTATATAATGACCGTGTTTCTATCCCTCATTGTCTGTTCAGTGTATGTTTTATGCTCGGCAGACAGTGTGCAAGCGAAGGAATAAGATGGTGGATATGATTTTTTGATGTAGTTTTACTTTTCACAAATTGTTTTTTGTCATGTTGTCCTTCAATTTTTGTTGTCTACTAGTTTTCTTAATAAATAACAAATATGTGTGGGGTGCTCTTTCAGTTCTTTCTCTAAAATAGCCCCTTGCCATTTGTCATCAATACCCTATTTTAACTACTTTTTTATAGGGTGCTTTTCCGGTATATTTGTGGAACTATGTGCCCCGCTTCAATACCAGGTGCATCCTCAAACCATTAGGGCCCTCCAACATGGATCACCAAAACATCCGTTCATGCCTAAATCATATGGTATAGACACTTTCAGCTATCTAACGTGAATCACCAAATCGGTCTGGACCAATCAGCGATCCTCACATCTGAAATTTCACAAATCATCCTCAAACTGTGGGGAGACAGGCTCTGCGGAAGTCCAGGAGTCCACCCGGTGCACTGTCAGTTGGGCCGCTTCTCCCCACAGCCCACATCTTACACTCGTCTCTTTCTCCTCGTGGTCCGCTTGACGTCATAGGCCCGTTTAGTGATCAACATTTTAGACCACACGCACAGTGCAGCAGCCCGGCCGCTCCCTGTAGCGACGACCGGCCACCGGGAGATACTTCCTCTGGTCCTTTTGCATATAAGTTTTGTCCGAAGTCAAAGTATTTCAACTTTGACTTAACTTATAGAAAAAAGTATTAGCATTTATAATGCCAAATCAACATTGTTGGATTCATTATGAAATATAGTTTCATAATATATATATTTAAATGTTGATACTTATTAATGTAAATTTGGTTAAATTTTGTAAAGTTTAACTTGACACAAATCTAATATGCCAAGTAAAAAAATACCAAAGAGAGTACGACGACATGCACACTGTAGCTAGCTGAGTAGTAGGGACCGGAGACCACCGTTCACTGTTCTCCTGGCCTCTTGTATGTTGTGACCGCAGCGTAAGTACTTGGCATTGTCGCGCATCTTTTCCATGCACCACTATGCTCTGCGGCGTCTCTGTTTTTTCTTTGCTGGTTCTATGATTTAGAGTTGTCTATCTACAGTATTATTTCGCGTGATTCGGGCTCCATTTACTGTACGTGTAGTGTGCGCAGATAACGTGACGCGGATCCGATGCCTGGTTGTCTGCCCGTGTGCGACTTCGCGCGTCGCGACGAGCTGGAGGAAGAGAAGCGACACTGGTTCTTTTGTGAATTTTAGGCATCAACAACGCGCATCATTAAAGACATCTTCAATAGATTGTATGTTACTCTTTTAATAAAATGTCCATGTCATCAATCAATAAGCTATCATACAACTACTTCAATGGGTTGTATCTAAGGTATCCAATAGATGATGAGAAAATAAATTTGATTGCTTTCTATTTCACCTTGAAGCTTGTGCAAAGGTTGTTGGTTATTCTACATACAACTTTGCTCTCTCTCCATATTTATTACATGCCACATCATCACTATGTCCTAGGTGGCAAATTTACCAACACCTATTTTACAGCTGTTGGAGATGCCCTAAGGCCTCCTTTGGTTTAGAGGAATCTTGTAGGAATTTTATATAATAGGATTTTTATAGGAAAAATTCCTTTACAGCCCTTTGGATTGTAGTAATGGAATTCTATTCCTATGGAGGAATTCTTTCTATCCTCCACATTTCATAGGAAAATAAACATTAGCCTAGACTCAATGGAAAAAATCCTATGATATGAATCAAAGGGCATCTCCTTTCCTATTCCTACTCATAGGATTTGAGATACATGTCATCTCATTTCCTATGACTTTCCTATTTCTACGATTTTTCTACCCTATGAACCAAAGAAGGCCTAAAACGGAAACCATCCGCGGGGACGCGTCCGCGGAACAGTGGTACAGCAGCTGGCTATCTGACCATGTATATCAAATGTCCGGACACATTTCAAAAGGAATTTAAATAAATGGATAACTTTCATGCAAACTGGACTAAATTCACTACATTTCCTACATATTTTCGCCAAACAAAAGCGGCCGACACTTTTTTAACCTAGTTTAAATGTTTGCCAGCTGTGGCGGCGGCCATGTTCCACATCTTGTCTTCCCCATATCCGGCAAGCTTACCGACCATGAGCCCCACTGAAAGGGCAGAATAAGACGTGGGCACGCCCCACATGGGACACCAGGCATGCCCACGTCTTATCTCGTACTCTACCTCGCCGGAGTCTGTCATGCCGACGGCTTCAGATGTGGAGGGGCCGACCACGTGGTCACTACGGCGAGGGGCAAACTGATGGGGCGGGGCGGCGAGCGCGGAGCTGACATCTGTTGTCGTCTGCGCCTTTCTTTTGTTCACCTCCGCGCTGAGCTCCGCGAACATGGCTATCTCTCCGCCTGCAGGACGCACATTCGCCATTGCTCGCGGCGGATGTCACGAGCGACACACATGGATTGGTACAACGTCCGCTACTCATGCGGGAAGTTCGGATCCTCCGTGACCATGGCTACGACGTCGTCGTCATTTGCCTGCTCATAGACGATTTGCCACTCTGTGGACCGGTGCTCATCGAGGAGCTCAAGGGTGTATCTCGCGCCTGTCGGAATGCCGATACAGGCGGCGTGGACTACTCTTTCACCATGACGACATTGAA
>NC_041380.1:289639121-289647598 GCF_002162155.2 Triticum dicoccoides | reverse complement strand
CAAGTTCGTCGGTAAGCCGGCCTCAATCCGTCACGCGTGACGCCCCTGCCAGTCGGCCGCAATTCCGGTCAACTCTTACTTCAGCTCCGGCAGGAGGTTCTCCCACATCACTTTAGAGCTCGCGGTCATGGCGGACGTGGTGTGGTGCATGTCGTGTCGTGTGAGGAGGCAACATTTAAATAGTGGTTACCGGCAAGGCCAAGCGGCGGGCTATGTTAATGCAAACGCTGGAGTGGGTTTCTCGGCCGCCTCACTTGTTTAATGTCGGCAGATGGACGGGATACAATTTGAATGCGGTACAAAGTCGTCTTATCCAGTCTGGTCATGCGTCTTTGGCATTGGAACAGGCCCGGAGACCAGGTGACGCTCTATGCTGATGTGTTGCTTCATTGCTGGGTCCAATGAGTAGTCGCGTCTAGTGTGGGCCAACATAAAGCGGTGCTAGTGCTATGGAGCGTCGCTGACCGGCATGAAAGCGCGGCAACCGTTTCACTCAGGATAGGTTTTTGGGTTGGTTTGGGATACCGGACGCATGCGTGGCACTGCTCCGGACGCCTGCAAAGCCCCCTTGGTTTGCATCCAATTTACGGGATTTTGGACAACCGGACTGGTCCATCGATCGATAGGGTACCGCGTCGGATGGCATACTGTGTCCGGACAGCTATGTTCGGACATATGCGAGCTATTTGAGGGTCCACATTGGAGCATCTACAGTTGGGTGCCTCAAAGCATCCTCAAACGCTTGGGCAATCAGACCGGTCACTCATGAGTCAAAAAAAACTGACCCATCCAGGTGCCTCAAATCGGCCCCAAACGCCCGGGCCGTCCAGCACCCCTCATATCCAACCCAAATATAGGGCGGATATGAGGTAACCCGGGCGCATCTGCCACGTCAGCCCGGCCCACCACCAACCCCTCATATACCCCCTCCGACGAACCCTAGATCTCAGTCACCTCGGCCCACTCCACCCTCTCCGTACCCTATTCTTCCCAATTCGTCCCCTCCTCTCCCCAATCCGATCCATGGCGGATGACCGCAGCAGCTCCAGCTCCGGTGGCGATGAGAGCGACCTCGATGTGGTCGCTCTTCGCATCACATAGCACGACTCGCGGCTAGATCAGGGCGGAAACAGCAACGACGGCTCGAGGGGCTACGTGTCGTCCCCCTTCGCCCGTCGTCATAGTGAGAGCAATGTTGCCAGGCCCTCCCGTCCGTGCACGGCACCATGGGAGTGCCGCTCACTCTGCTCTAGTACAAGTACGCCGCCCCGCCCCATCTCAACCACCTCTGGAGGGCATCCACGGCCACCGTTGGGTGATCATGCGCTTGCCGCCATTGAGCCGGTCGAGGACACCCAAGTTGGAGGCACAAGTCGCATGGCACGAGCGGCAATGCACGAGGGATAGGCTAGCGGCTGATCTGGCATTGGCGTGGAGCCGGGAAATCGCGCGCTCGCGCCGGTTGATCCCGAGGACGGCCTCATCGTGTCTGTCCTCTGCTGCTCCCTAACAATGGCGGAGTCGGATGTGCGGCGGCTCTAGTGGATGAACGCCAAAGTTGCCCGGCTCACCATCGAGCTGTCGGAGCGTGAGGCGTCAGCGACGGGGAAGGCGAAGGCGAGGAGGCACGCCGAGGAGCAGGAGCGCTTGCTCCATAGGCTAGTCAGGGTTTGGATGGATGTGTCAGACGACGCTTCGGACATCAGTGATGCATCCACATCCATCTCCTACGACGACGACCCCCCGGCGGCCGACGCCTACACCAACGGCTAGAAGAGCACCGCCGACCGCAACGGGAAGGTGATGGCGAGGAAATGGTGATTTCCTCCACCCTTCCCGTATAATTTAGTTATTTTTCTTATGTTCGACCGATGAAAATTGTTTCTTTTGTCCGATGATCATATCTATGAAGTATGCCTGATTTCAGTAGGTTTGTTGCTCGGGCGTTGGCCTACGTGGGTTAAATTGCCTACATCTCATGTGTTGCATGAATATGAGGGACATGATTTTTTTTGAAACTCGACAAAAGATTTACCAGTTTCATTGAATAAGTAAGAAGGTTTTAGAGTTTGCGGCGAAAAGGCCGAATTATAAAGCATCGGTCTCGCGACATTGGATTGCGCAAATGCTTCGCTCCAGCGAGACACCACAAATTACACCCCTCTTTGATCCTGGCGAAAATGCTTCACTCTAGCGAGATACCACAAAATATACTCCACTTTGATCTTGGCGACAATAACTTCAACCGGCACCACCATATTGTGGAAGACCCTTTGCGTTCCGTTCATTCCATATTTCCCACGAAACGAGTAGCATGAGGGAGATGAGCGGCCTTCTGGCTGCGTCTTCCAGGTCACGTTGAGGCTAAACCAATCTTTAACTGAGTTCATGTGACCCCACTCTAGGAGGTTCGCGTCATGATGGCCAAACTCTAGATGTGTATCTGCACTAGAAGGAAAGGTCTGCCGCCCATTCTTGGACTTATTTACAGAGGGGGCAAATGTTGCAATTTGGCTATCCTTGTCACTGTAGCCGGTCCGCCATCCAAATCCTGTTGTTGATTACAAGCCAAGCAAAAAAGTTGCATTTTAGAGGGGCCCAATTCTTCCAGACCTTCTGCACAAGTTCCATGTCAATTAAGTCCCTGAAATGGACCTCGTATGCTGACGCGATGGAGTAGCAGCCATCACTTGTTAGCTTCCAGGAGATGGTATATGTCTTATCCGGGTTGAGGTGGATGAGGGAAAGTTTTTCCCATAGGTTGACGAACTCGGTTAGATGATTAATGGAGATCCTGCGATGATGTTAATTTTGGAGACCCAAAAGTTGTTGTGTATCACCTTTTGGACCGAGTAGTTCTTTTTTCTGGATAACAAGAAGATTCGGGGAGCAGTTTCTTTGGGCCTCATCCCCTCAAGCCAGGTTGACTCCCAGAAAGAAGCACGAGGCCATCACCAATTTCCACTTTGGTAGCAGCCGCAAAGATGTCGCAGTCAGCACTGTCACGGGGGTTCCCTAGCCTCACCAAAGGTTTAATCAGATCCATCCATTTGAACCACAACCACCTAATACGGAGCGACGGGATTTGAGATACAAGAATGTGGACGCACCAAAATGAAGAGGGCATGCGAACACGCCCGGGCGCATCCGCGGACGTTTGAGGGGCGAATTTTCTATGAGGGGAGTGTTCCGATCCTCCTGATGGTGGACGCATCTTCATTCCGAGGGGCGTTTGAGGAGCAGATTTCCGTGGGGGAGTGATGCGATCCTCCTGGTGGTGGACGCATCTTCATTCCGAGGGGCGTTTGAGGAGCAGATTTTTCGTGAGGGGAGTGCTCCGATCCTCCTGATGGTGGACACATCTTCATTCTGAGGGATGTTTTCCCTTTCTTTTTTCATTTCATGGGAGAGGGATTTTTCGATAAAGCCATCGGAGGTCCTATATTACATCACCATTACTGATGGAGAAAACCTTCTTAGCCGTATGCTTAAATCGGGTAGGTACTATTATTAAAAAAATCATTATTGTCCTCCGACCTCTGCATGGTAGGTCAAATAGTGAGTCAATGCACATGCATAAAAAATTACCCAGAAGATGAAATACAATTTTTGAGACGCCATCATTTTGGGATATGAAGTCAACTTGGATGAGTTTGGACCTCAAAGTACAAGTAAACCATCTAAAGAGTTAGTTTCTGCAGTTTTTTTTTCTTTTTTAAAATTTACATGGGTGGGCATTCCAACCCATGTTAGGACATCTCCAACATTGACCCGCAAATTTACTCTCGCATCCGTTCGCTGATGGGAGGACCAATCCATGGACACGATGCGAGAGCCGACCATCCAACACTACAAGCATACAATTCAAAAACTTTTTAAACAAACCAAACGAAATTCATCACATTTCGGACATATTTTAACTAAAAACTATACCGAACTGAGGTAAAACTAGTCTACGGCTGCCGTCGGCAGATATCCATTCTCACGACACGGATACCCTTGACTAGTCTACGGCCAGCCTCGGAGGATCTTCATTGTCTTTCCCATGTCCGGCAACCCACTCATCGGACTCCCGTGAGCCCCTAAGGTATATGCTTCAGCGCAAAGAGCCTCTGCTTCCCCATGTTCAGCTGCGTCGCTCATCGGAGTGGCACCGCCGGGATATGTTTTAGCCGGAGGGGAAGCGTGCCCTCCGCTTCGGGTAAGCATAGACCAAGTTGGTTTTCAGGGTGAAGGATGACGGTGGCCTGTGAACCGAGCAAGAATCTGAGTGTATACGTCGGCGTCGCCTCGACGATTGCCTTCATGGGACCCAAGCAACGGAGGCCTCCCATGTTCTACTTCTCCTCGATAATGGCGGCGGACACATATGTGATGGCCGCCACCTCATCGATCTTCGTGAAACCGGCTTCTTTCTCTGCCGTCAGGGAAAGGTTCCTAGAACGTTGACGGCAAATGGTGCGGTCACAGGCATGGGAGGAGCGATACGACACAATGTCGTCCACTGCAGCCACGATGCGTGTGCTGCTGTGCTCCCTCTCGTGTCGGCCTAGAGTAACTCGCCACTCCACGACGAGCTAGCTTGGAGCGACGGGTTGTTGAACCACGTGTCAGCTTGGAGCTTCCACCTCTACGAGCTGGCCTACAACCGCCTGGAGCATCGAGGGAGGTGGGGCAGAGAGTTGTCTGGCTCGTATCCGGCGAGCTCAATGGGCCACCCAGCCGGCTTTTATGCCAGAGAACTCCTCTCCTGCTCGGCGGATGTCATGGAGATTGTGAAGAAAATGGTGCAAGAAGAATATGGGAGCGGAGGTGTGGTACAATTTTTGCCCGGCGTCTGGCATTGTTTAAATAGCGGTGCCCGGAGCTAACAGGCGTTGTGTTTAATGACGGATGGCTTGCGAATAGACCTGTGACTAGAGTAGGTTTCTCGATATACACGCGGATTTAATGGATTGTGATTTAAGGGCTAAAGAGGCATTCTCATAAAACTGTGAAATCTAAATGGACATACTCATGGTAATTAGTCCTTCTAGTAAAAAAACATTACACTCTAGATGTAGTTTTGGTCAAACATTTAATAGTAGCTTGAACACAGATGTATTTAAAAAATTCGATTTCATATATGAAAAAATCATATGCACAGATTTGTCTTTATATAATATTGTAGAAAAAAAAAGTAATACTAGTCAAATTTACATTTAGGAGACCGCATCAATATCTATAACACCACCTTTTGATGGCTGAAGAGACTGCAGTGTGTTGTTTGTCAATTTCTGTTCGTGAAGGGATTATGTTATCATTACAGTACCATCTTCTCTGTTCTTCGCGCAGATCCTCCTGCGGAACTGATGGTTCCTTGGGATCATCATCTTCTTTGCTGTAGTCATGACACAGTTTCTGCGAGTGTTGGGATTTGTAATCTTGACCGGACAGCTTGGTGTGGCTTGTGTCTCTCTCCTTTGTCTAGCCAGAGTTGGGATTATATTCCTGCCCTCCTTTATGTCGGCTTCTCTAGGACGACGATCCATGCAACTTTCGGTTGTTGGTGATTTCTGATCTACAACAATGACTTCTCGTCCTCTATTTCTACAAGCTCCTGAATTTAAACAAGATTACTCAGATAAGATGGATGACCAAAGGCGGCAATGTGCTTTGCTTGCGTCGTGTCGCCGATGGATATAGAAGGAAGATGATGCTAATTTCTTCATGAACTTGCCTGTAATTTCTTATTCATGTATAAGAAAGTTTCAATAAGAGTCGGTTATATTTAATATATGGCCTTCGGCCTTTTGGTTAGAAAAAAAATTCCAAAGCACTTAAATTCACCCACACCCACATAGCTAGCCACCCTCCCCGCTTGACTTCCTCGTTTCTCTAATCATTATAATTTTTCTCCCCATGCATATGGTTTTGTAGTTTTTTTGCGAGAAAACTTTCAATCTATTTATCTTCAATCATGGCAGTATAACAAACACTAAAAAAAAATTACGTCTAGATCTGTAGACCTCTAGCAACGACTACAAGCACTGAAGCGAGCCGAAGACGCACCGCCGTCATTGCTCCTCCCTCGCCGGAGCCGGGAAAAACTTGTTGTAGTAGATAGTCGGAAAATCATCGTGCTAAGGCCGCATAGGACCAGTGCGGCAGAACAACAACCGCCGGTGATGAAGAGTAGCGTAGATCGGAAAGATCCAGCCTGATTACACATGAACGTAGACGAACTACGATCATATCCGAGCAAATCCATCAAGGATAGATCCGCCCGAGACACATCTCCACACGCCCATTGATGATGCTAGACACACCATCGGGACGGGGGCTAGTCAGGGAGAACCTTATTCCATCTTCAGGGAGCCGCCGCCGTCTCGTCTTCCTGAGCAAGACACAAACCCTAACAAAACGTAAAGAAACAACTGAAAGCAAAGCCCTCCCGCCGGCAAGGGTCGAGATCCACTGCGCCTCCATGACCCTAAGGCCACCGAAGACGAGGCGGACCGTCGGCGACGCCGACAGGTGGTAGGGGAATCCTACACTTTTATTGATGACGAGGCAGCCCGTTTGGGCAACGAGGCGGTCCTTGGTTTTGTACTACCTCTATCTTGGTTTATTGGTCTTCTTCGTATTTTGTGTCAAAATTTAATCATAGATTTAAGTGACAAAATGTTGATGCATGTCATAAGAAGTTATATCATTGGATTTGTATTTGAACATAGTTTCGAATGATACTATTTTTTGTGACATGCATTAACATTTTGCTAATTAAATCCATGATCAAAATTTGGTACAAATTACTAAAGGGGCCAATAAACTAGGACGCGGGTAGTAGTTTTTATTGCATTAAGTCTCATGAACTGTGATTTAAGGGCTAAGGAGGCATTTTCATAAAACAGTGAATCGAAATGGACATACTCATGGTAATTCGTCCTAGTAAAAAAACATTACACTCTAGATGTAGTTTCCGTCAAACATTTAATAGCTTGAACACATATGTATTTATAAAAAAATGATTTGATATATGAAATCATATGTACAGATTTTTTATATAATGTGCCATAATACAACAATTTTCGTAAGTTTTATTTATATTGTAGAAAAAAAATAACACTAGTCAAATTTACATTTAGGAGACCGCATCAATATCTACAACAGCACCTTTTGATGGTCGGAGAGAGTGCAGTGTGTTGTTTGTCAATTTCTATCCATGGAGGGATTATGTTATCAGACTAGTCATAGTGGGAGTAACTTAGGTAGTAACATAGCGCACTTCAAGAAAATTTTGCTTATGAGACATGTAGTTAATGAGGAAAGAGATGTTTAGAGTAACATAATATGTTACTGTAACATAGCGTTTTCCGAGAAATGATGAGTCTACAAGCTAATAAATAAAGTCATCTATGACACTAGTAATATGTTACTTTGCACTATAGAGATACTCCCTCCGTTCCAAATTACTTGTCTTCGATTTATCGAGATACGGATGTATCTAGCACTAAAATGAGTCTAGATACATCCGTATCTAGACAAATCTAAGACAAGTAATTCAGAACGGAGGGAGTAGTAACTTAGACTAGTGTCATGCATATGGCACTAGTCTAAGTTACTCCCCACTATGACCAGCCTCGTTACAGCAGTACCATTTTCTCTGTTCTTCGCGCAGATCTTCCTGCGGAATTGATGGTTCCTTGGGATCATCATCTTCTTTACTGTAGTCAGTACTCTGACACAGTTTCTACGAGCGCTGGGATTTGTAATCTTGACCGAACAGCTTGGTGTTGTTCAACGGGCCAATTAATCCTGAGCAATGACATCGATGTGCGCAAAACTCCCCTGTATCGTGCAATATGGATGAGTTCAAGTAATGGATGAGTTCAAGTAACAGTGATGTCACGCAGTTCATCGGTTAGTGTAATTCTGAACAAAACCTAGGGAAGATCGCTCTCGAAATTGGCATCTCAATTTCAGGGTTCGCCACAGATCTTCAAGTGGAGCTTACCATATGATAAATTAACATAAAGAGATATGCATGTGTTTTTAACAACAAGGGATATATATATATTCATTTTTTTCTTTATTAGACGTCAAAAAAAGTTTGTTTTCTTTATATACGACAGAGTGCGTGTCGTGCAAACTGTGACCACATGCCCGGCGACAAGCAAATGCGGCGGTGCAACGGCGAGCAGATCTAGAGGCGTCGAATTCAGTTCAGCCTCGCGTCTCTCGCCCCGCGTCCACGTGACCAGCTGACCCCCAGCACGGAGCCGTGCCTGGCGCGACCGACCCGACCCGATCGCCGCCGCCGCCGGCGACGCGCCATGCGCCATAGGGATCAGCACAGGTCAATGGCATTAACAATCCTGTCCAGGATCTCAAAGAGAAAAGAACAACCCTGTCCACGCTCCACCACGCTTACGTACGTGCACGGTGCACTTGCGTTGCGTCCACGCGTCTACTTTAATCTCTCTCTCTCTCTCTCT
>NC_041380.1:289638112-289638947 GCF_002162155.2 Triticum dicoccoides | reverse complement strand
TCTCTTGCGCGACACAGAAGTAGCAAGCAAGCAAGCGACGCGCCATCCTCTGCTCGGAAAGCGCAGGCTCGAGGCGGGCGAAGGAAGAGGACGTTCACCTGTCACGTCCACTGCTGCTACAGCCGCAGCGTCAGCGATGCAGCGTTTGGCCTGCACGGTTAGGAAAACAAGAAAAGCTGAGCTAGCTAGGCGCCGCACAGTGACCCCTGATTCCTGATCACGATGTAGCTGCTGCTCCTGCGAACTGGTTGCTACGATGACACCCATCATTTTCACACCCCACTGCTGTCCTGTCCTTTCTCAATCTCGAGGTAATAGCACTGCAGGTCCTGAACTTGCATGTCAGGTGATGGTTTGGTTCTTGAAGTTGTAAAAGTGGATTATTTGGTCCCTGAACTTGTCATGGATGTACAAGTTTAGTCCACAGCCAACCAGAACTCGCCAAGTGGATGCCAAGTGGCCTGGCTGGTCAGCGCCGTGAGTTTTTCACTTAGCCCCCTCCCTTTCTCTACCACCGCCTGTTCCGCACCGTCTCCTCCAACTGGAACCGGTTCCTCACCGACGCGCCGGGGGCCGCCGCCAAGACCAAGGGCTCGGCCCCGCCGGCGGCGACGGTCTCGCTCTCGCTGCCGTTCCTCTTCGCCTTCGCCTTCGACCCCGTCTCGCGCCGCCTCCAGTGCCAGGCGGTCGACCCCTTCTCCCGTCGCTGGCTGCTGCTGCCCCCGGTCCCCTGCGGCGCCGCGGCCGGCTCGTTCGCCGTCGTGGGCCTCCCCGCGCGCGGCGAGATCTACGTGATCGGCGGCGTGGAGGAGGGCGGCGACAAGGCCGTGAGCAG
>NC_041380.1:289634913-289637902 GCF_002162155.2 Triticum dicoccoides | reverse complement strand
AGGTGGCCGGCATGAGGACGGCGAGGGGCTACATGGCGGCCGGCGAGGTGGGCGGGCGCGTGGTGGTGGCCGGCGAGGACGGAGAGGCGGAGGTGTTCGACCCAGAGGCCGGTCGCTGGTCGCCCGCGGCTCCCCGTGGCGGCGCGGCCGTGGCGAGGTACGACGCGGCGGCGGCGGGCGGCAAGCTGTACGTGACGGAGGGGTGGGCGTGGCCGTTCGAGCGCGCGCCGCGGGGCGCGGTGTACGACGCGGTGGCGGACGCGTGGTCCGACATGGCGCGCGGGATGCGGGAGGGGTGGACGGGCTCCTGCGCCGTGTCAGGCGGCCGGATGTACATCGTGGCCGAGTACGGCGAGTGGCGGCTGAAGCGGTACGACGAGCCGCGGGACGAGTGGCGGATGGTGGCCGGCGGCGGGGTGCCGCAGGAGGTGTGGCGGCCGCACGTCGTGGCGGGCCAGCTGGAGGAGGTCGGCGGCGGCCGGCGCAGGATCTACGTGGTCGGCGCGGGCCTCGACGTCGCCGTCGGCACCGTCGTGTCCGCCGCCAACCACGGCGCCGGCACGGAGGAGGAGCGGGTGGAGTGGGAGGTCGTCAAGGGCCCCGAGGAGTTCGTCGGGCTGGCGCCGTGCAACGCGCAGGTCCTCTACGCCTGAGCCGCCAACCAAGCTCGTCGGCGCCAGGCACCGGCGGGGGAAAGGGAAAGGAGACCCGACCCTGGGCCCGCACGTCAGCCACCAGCGCCTTCGTCATCGCCGAGCCATGTGATGCCCCCGATTCAATCGTACACTAATCATGCACGCAAACGTGTACGATCAAGATCAGGGACTCACGGGAAGATATCACAACACAACTCTAAAACATAAATAAGTCATACAAGCATCATAATACAAGCCAGGGGCCTCGAGGGCTCGAATACAAGTGCTCGATCATAGACGAGTCAGCGGAAGCAGCAATATCTGAGTACATACATAAGTTAAACAAGTTGCCTTAAGAAGGCCAGCACAAACTGGGATACAGATCGAAAGAGGCGCAGGCCTCCTGCCTGGGATCCTCCTAAACTACTCCAGGTCGTCATCAGCGGGCAGCACGTAGTAGTAGGCACCTCCGGTGCAGTAGGGGTCGTCGTCGACGGTGGCGTCTGGCTCCTAGACTCCAGCATCTGGTTGCGACAACCAGAAAGAAGGGAAAGGGGGAAAAAGGGGGGAGAAAGCAACCGTGAGTACTCATCCAAAGTACTCGCAAGCAAGGAACTACACTACATATGCATGGGTATATATGTAAAGGGCCATATCAGTGGATTGAACTGCAGAATGCCAGAATAAGGGGGGATAGCTAGTCTTATCGAAGACTACGCTTCTGGTCACCTTCGTCTTGCAACAGGCAGAAGAGGGTAGGTCGAAGTCCTCCAAGTAGCATCGCATAGCATATCCTACCCGGCGATCCTCCCCTCGTATCCCTGAGGGAGAGCGACCACCGGTTGTATCTGGCACTTGGAAGGGTGTGTTTTATTAAGTATCCGGTTCTAGTTGTCATAAGGTCAAGGTACAACTCCAAGTCGTCCTGTTACCGAAGATCACGGCTATTCGAATAGATTAACTTCCCTGCAGGGGTGCACCACATAACCCAACACGCTTGATCCCATTTGGCCGGACACACTTTCCTGGGTCATGCCCGGCCGCGGAAGATCAACACGTCGCAGCCCCACCTAGGCACAACAGAGAGGCCAGCACGCCGGTCTAAACCTAAGCGCACAGGGGTCTGGGCCCATCGCCCATAGCACACCTGTACGTTGCGAGGGCGGCCGAAAGCAGACCTAGCCTAGTGGCGTTCCAGTCCAATTCGGCGCGCGCCGCTCCGTCGCTGACGTCTGAAGTGCTTCGGCTGATACCACGACGTCGGGATACCCATAACTACTCCCACGTAGATGGTTAGTGCGTATAGGCTCGTAGCCGACTCAGATCAAATATCAAGATCTCGTTAAGCGTGTTAAGTATCCGCGAACGCCGAACAGGGCCAGGCCCACCTGTCTCCTAGGTGGTCTCAACCTGCCCTGTCGCTCCGCCACAAAGTAACAGTCGAGGGCCGTCGGGAACCCAGGCCCACCTCTACCGGGATGGAGCCACCTGTCCTTTCAGCCCCCTCGTCAGAATCACTTGCGGGTACTCAATGAGCTGACCCGACTTTAGTCACCATCTGTATAGTATGTATGTATGTATAGTATATACCCGTGATCACCTCCCGAGTGATCACGGCCCAATAGTATAGCAAGGCAAACTGACAAGAATGTAGGGCCAATGATGAAGAACTAGCATCCTATACTAAGCATTTAGGATTGCAGGTAAGGTATCAACAGGTGTAGCAACAATGTCAGGCTATGCATCAGAATAGGATCAACGGAAAGCAGTAACATGCTACACTACTCTAATGCAAGCAGTATAGAGTAGAATAGGCGATATCTGGTGATCAAGGGGGGGGGCTTGCCTGGTTGCTCTGGCAAGAAGGAGGGGTCGTCAACTCCGTAGTCGAACTGGGCAGCAGCAGCGTCGGTCCCGTAGTCTACTGGAGAGAAGAGGGGGAAGAAACAATGAATACAATGCAAACAAATGCATATCGATGCATGACATGACAAGTAACGATGCTAGGCGTGCCCTAACGTGGTATGAGGTGGTACCAGTTAAGGGGGGAAACATCCGGGAAAATATCCCCGGTGTTTCGTGTTTTCGGGCAGAGGAGCCGGAGGGGGAAAGTTGCGGGTTCGATAGGTTAGGGGTGTGTGGCGGATGAACGGACTGCGTATCCGGATTCGTCTCGTCGTTCTGAGCAACTTTCATGTACAAAGTTTTTTCATCGGAGCTACGGTTTATTTTCTATTAATTTTAAAAGATTTAAATCATTTTCAGGATTTATTTAATTATTTATCTCAACATTATCCAGAATAGTAAAAGATGACGTCAGCATGACAACATGCTGACGTCAGCAGTCAACTGCG
>NC_041380.1:289626472-289633559 GCF_002162155.2 Triticum dicoccoides | reverse complement strand
GGGGGGGGCTTCTCCTTTGTTTTAGTTTAGTAACAGTTTTCTATTTTCGTATTTTCTTTTATTTATTTATTCTCTTGTTTCTGTTTTCTTTTACTTATGTAATATTTTATAGTTTTACAAAAAGTGAAACCCACATCTAAAATAGAGTTACAATTATAACTACTGCCACAAAAGGTTTTAACCCTGGACAAAATAGTATAGTATTTTATAAAATCCAAAATGCATTTATTTAATTGTTTTACCTACTACTTTAATTACTTAAGTGCCTTTAAACCTTTTTATAAAAATGTGGTTTCTCCACCATAATTACCTATGCATTATTAGACACAACCCAAGCAATTTAGTTTTAATATTTCAAAACTTTTGTCGTTTGTCTTTATTTTAAATTTTAATTTGACGCGGTTTGAACTAACGGACGTTTAGCATCGGTAATCGGGATGACGTGGCTTGATTAGCGTGGGATTATTTTAGCAAGATTATCCGGGCGTCACAAGCCAGTAGCTCACTGCTGACGCCGCAGCGGTCGGGCAGCTACTGTTACTAGTACTCTACTAGCCAGCCGAGCGCACGGGCGGGCGGCGAGGTTGATTCATCAGAAAGGGAGGGGGCTAAGTGAAAAACTCACGGCGCTGACCAGCCAGGCCACTTGGCATCCACTTGGCGAGTTCTGGTTGGCTGTGGACTAAACTTGCACATCCATGACAAGTTCAGGGACCAAATAATCCACTTTTGCAACTTCAAGGACCAAACCATCACCTGACATGCAAGTTCAGGGACCTGCAGTGCTATTACCTCTTCTCCTCAATCTCTGGTCAGTACGCAAGAGATGCCAGCTCCACTACCTACACCTGCTCGTTCCTTCCGGCTCAAGTGATGATAACAGAAAAGCGAAGCGTGTGGTCCTCGACCTCGAGTGAGTGACCAACTGTACCATGATACGGGAATTCCCGATGATTATCACTGCCTCGTTGGTGTTGGGCTTGGGTCGAGTCCCTTTCGATTCGGTACGAGTGTCTGTCTGGAGGGACAGTCCTCGGATAGAATGAATCATGGCAGTGTAATCACTCTCAGGTGAAGGGTCAACGTCCAGTTAATGGGTTGCTTTGGTGGTGTTGGATCTGAACATCTGACGATCTCTGATCCGATCCCAGATTAGATTCCAAATGAACGACACGAGGTCAGGGTTAGAATACACTTTCCTTTTGTCTCAATTTTTACATGATGAATGAAATGACGAGTTGTCGGCCAAAGAATGGGAGCAAGGCTTTGCATCACACGAGTAGTAGACTGCCATCATCAATCAATCAATACACCGCAACACCTCCTATTTGCAGGAGGAGAAATGAATGTACACTGCTGCGGCAAATACCCCACACTTTTGTGGGCGGCAAGGCAGACAAATGAGTGTATGGCGGGTGGACACGGGGAGTAGCTTGAGCCTTTTCGGCTTTGACGTGCTGTACTCAGGCTTCGAAAGAGAATTGGGATCAACCTGACGCCTCCTTGACCTTGAGAGGTCAGGTCAGCATTCGTCTAGCGATACAGCTTTGGAGGCGTCCAGATAATTCAGTCGGCAGGTGCCTAGGAGGAACTCCGGGAGCTCTTCCTGCGTGTTGCCCTGCATGAGGCAAGGAAAAAACCATGCTTGCTCATCACATCTGTTCTCGATCTTGAGTAGAACAAGAGCATATGTAACAATTTGGTAAGGTTATCCGACGGCGATTACCTGTACCAAGAAGGCCATCTCAATCACCAGGTTGTTCAAGTACCCGAGCACAAGGCTCACCACACCTCGTGCCACTGTTGACGAGCCTATATCAACTCCAAGCTGAAAAGGTTGCATTTCAAAATGTTGAGAACCTGAATATCGCAATTGTACGTACTGGCACTAAACATACTCTCATTAGATCATAATAAGCTATAATGTTAGGAGATAAACCTAAGCCAATTAGTGTTTGGTGACTGCAATGGACCGTTCGACCTATCTTATGGTTAATGAAGACTCATAAACCAAATTAACAGTTAGCGGAAGCCATAATGGTCCAGTCAGATTTTGGTCCATGGAGAACATGAACTAAAAAAGGTAAACGATAAATAATATTGACAAAGTAAAGCAATCCTTACTACTCCCTCCGTTCCTAAATACAAGTCTTTGTAGAGATTTCACTATGAACTACATACGGAGCAAAATGAGTGAATCTACACTCTAAAATGCATCTATATACATCCGTATGTGATCCATAATGAAATCTCTACAAAGACTTATATTTAGGAACGGAGGAAGTACGTGACTGCACCCGTTCAAAGAAAACATAGCTGATAGACTGTTTCCTGAATACATAAGTATGCAAAAAATATGCCAGCTATGCTGATCTCTCGATAATGGCATGCACAGATGTTACCTCCAAATAGTTGCTTCCGCGGAAATAATTGATTTCTAGTGCTTGACCAACCAAACAAGCTTTCTTGCCCACACTCTGCTTCACAATCCAAGATCCCTGAATTGACACATTCCGAATTTCCAATCGTAAACCATCGCAGCTTTCTGATTAACACCAATCAAGACTTGTAGGAGAAAGGTACCTTTGAGATATAAGGGATGAGTTTGAACCTTGAGTTTCTGAATGTATCATCTCCATTTACAAATCTTTCAAGTAGAGGAACCTTTTCCAATGGGGTATCCATCATATAATACAAAGCTAAGCTGTACGTGGTAGAACCAGGAACCTGTATACCGACCAGGGTTATAAGTAAAAAGGCAAGGTCTAGGTGCACACTTATGAAGCCTCAATACATTCATAAAGCCGAAGAAATCTCACCTGTATATTTACAATGAAGAAAAATTTGCTGCCTCCTTGTGCTGCATATTTCTGCAATAAAATTCATTGCGAACTTTAATTTTTGTTCCTTCCCATTTGAAGGCAAAATTACTGACTTCAGCAGAAGATACCTGGACTAGTCCGCCAGGACGACCAGCAAGATCATCCTCACGCTTATCAGATTTTATCCAGTCAGCACCAACCATTTGCATCAGTGTATTCTCTGCTTTGATCTGTCAAAGTTACAGATAATTTCATCATTATGGATGGTGAAGCACACGAACCCTGACTATCAATATGCTGACTAGATTAACTAAACATGGCTATTATTGTAACATACAGGATCCCTTATTTCCTGCAGAACAAAGACATGTATCCTAGCCTACTGAATTAGAATAATATCACAGTACTAACCCACCTTTTGACGATCAAGCAAATAGGATTCTCCCCGTATTAAAAATGTTGTCGGGTCTGTCATTGACCAACTAGAAGGCATTGTACAGCTAGAATCTTTTGGGAGAGTATGTCCATAGTAACATGGTCCATTATCAGCATCTGCAGCTCCCTGTAAATCAATGTACCCTCTCTTTTGAACTAGAATATAGGAAATGAGAAACAAGTAGTTAGAAACAAAAATAAATGAAAATACTGAAAAATGTACATCAGCCGTAACACACCTGCAAGATCATGCAACTTCCGTACAAAGACAGCAGCACTGGATAATTTAGCATGTCGTTGGTCCTGCCAAATATTAGACACATGGAATGTAAAAAAACAATCTTGGAGTTCTGCCCTGGTTCTCTGAATTATGCCAAGACCATTGTCATCGTCATTTCTTGTAATTAAATCGTGGTCCTTGCCTATGACTAAGTTGTTCTAATTTTTATAAGCCGACTATAAGTTGTTTCACCTTTCCAACTATGATCAAATTGTGTCATGCTACCACTATGGCATAGGAAAGAATAATAGGTTCATACAATCAAGGAAACCGTACGTTAGTTACTGGCTGACCAGGGTTTTGCAACATATCTGAGAGAAACCTTCCTGCTTCTTTTTATTACTAAAGGGGAAGGGAGAAATCACATTATGGGCTAAGGTACACACGTTACACTCATTGTGATAATGCAACAGCTGAATAATTGAAAAGTATGGACAATTTTCTGCATATTGCAATGTTGTTAACCTTCACATATGAACGCCACAGGGGTAACGCATATTTAATATGGTCAGCCACACAACAATCTACAAACAGCAATTCTAGAGAGATGGAAATGAACTACCATCTTAATCAATAAGAACAGTATTTATTTATTTATTTGCTCCTTTTGCTGCCATCTTTTATTTCTAATTTCTTTTTTCTTTTGTTAGCCTGGGTACTTTTGGTTTGTGTTGCCGCTTGTAAGCTTTGTGTCATCTTGACGTCTCCTCTAATGCAAAATGACACATTTAGGTGCGTTTTCAAGAAAAAAAAGGTTCTATGTAAAGAACTCACCGCAGCATGTGTGCTCTCATCAGAAGACCACATGGCTTCTCTCTGATCATATTCTGATTCATCTGGGACATCAAAGAACTCATCCGTTGCATCATTAAGTTGAACAAGGGAACCAGTACTGCTTAAGTGCCGCTTAGAACCACCCTGTGGTCCTTCTACAGGACCCTCAAGTCTTTCACACTCATTTGCTGACTGTGTTTCTATTTTTGTCGGCTCGTTTCCACCCTGCGGCAGTCCCATATCCCTCATCAGCTCACCCGATGAGAATTCCATACAAGCGCAGTTTCCATTTTTTGCTCGGAATAATTCCCGTAGGGCTGCAAACAAATGTTTAGCTTACTGAACACTGGGACAACGCTGATAACCACAACAAGCAATGAATAATTAATCTTTCACGAGACATGCCTGCTACTCTTCCTAGCATACGTATGGTGATGTATTTTGCGGATGAGGTAAGGAGATATGACTTCCAGAATTTCCAGTCTATAGCAAGCATATGCTTCACAACTGATTGTCTTCCTTGGCTAACTGGTGATATTACATATCCTCCACCTATTATTCATAAAATCATATCTTAGTCCATGATAAACAAACGATAACAATCAGTTTTTATGCTGAAAATAAAGCATACATTACTTTTAAGACATGCACGGATGTAGCCTTTCTCAGGACTGCATCTGTTGTGGAAAACAGAGTGGTACAGGATAACTGAAAAATCAAGAGAAGTGTCAGGTCTAGATCATGGCAAGCTGATTATTTATCATTTTTAAAAAAATAATTGTACCATAAGTTCCATCTTCTTCTCTCCTCCAATATCGTCTAAGTAATAGATCTCTCTTTCTCATTCCCCTGAAAACTAAATATCATGTATACTATTATAACTTAACGATAAAGTGTGCATACAGAAAGCAGGATGGATCCAGCATCAGACCATGGTAGCCAGTCCCCTCTTAATTTCTTGTGGATTATGTCTGAATGTCCATCTAGATGCTCAACCACCCTTCCTTCCCGCAGACAGAAGTCCCACCTACAAGAACTCTCACTGGTTGATTGGTGCAAAACGAAATGCATTCACATAGATGTTCATGTAAATAATGCTATGCATTTAGTGACATGCCGTGCAGAGTCTAAATTTTGGTAAGGAAGATAGCAAAACAGAAAAATCAAGTGCAATATATTGCTGGTTTTCAAGGCAGTATCATATGCTGGTTTTGTTAAACAGGAAACATATATCTTACTCGGATCTTGATTGACCAAGAGACATTAAAGTCTGGAAGATATCCTCAGAATTTGCATCAACGACACCAACTGCCATTATAGCTGGATGATCATCCCAATACTGGGTAAACAGGCAAAATCACAGTGAATTTAACAGCCCGTCCACAAAATATATTGTTGACAACGAGAATTACCTTCCCACGTGAGCCACCATCCTTTGCCTCAGTAAACAAACGTAATCCTAAATATAAGGAAATCGGAAGTTAGCAGAAAGTTCCATGATAACTAGCTTGCTTGTTTGCCCACACAAATGTGCAGCAAGCTAAGTTTGATAATGTGTTATCTGTATTACATCTCTGATACAATGATACCAATCATATAACTAAGTTTGATAATGTAAACAAGAACGCGTGATGTATGATTTTTTTTTAAGAAAGATACTCCGAATTGCACGTACAGCTCGATCTGGTTTTCCTGATTCGTACATCTGTGTTGGGAAACAACTTCAACCTACTCCACTTTGATATACGAAGAAATACATATCCAGTATTTTCTATTTTGGCTATATATGTTATTGCAGCATAATATGAGATAAAGATTTCTGATTTTTTTCAAGAGAGAAGTGAATTACTAATAGAATGATTGTGTTGTGTTTTGGAAGATGATCAGGTTATGCCGCTTGTGGTTAATTGATCATACGGTATTTGGAAGGTAATACTAGTTACATTATGTAGTGTTTGAACTTAAGGTTATACTGCTGTGCTATGCTCTCTACCTACAAAGAATAGGAGTCACAACTCATGAGGAGATTTTGCTACTTGTATAGCAGTCCTATAGTAAGCTATTGAGCTGTGCATCTAAGCTATTGAACTGTGCATCTATACCATGCTAATCGAATCTGCTCTCCTACCTTCAAAGAATTAAGTTTGGATATTTCTTGCTTGTACAATTACTACATATCCAGCCTGCTTGTTAGAAATAATCAGCTCCTCTTCTTAAGAAATTTGTGCTGAGACTATTTTCAAAATTCAAGTCCAACTATCCAAGTATACATAGACGATTTGTCATGTGGACTAGGAAGGCCGGAAGGGGAATTTAATTTTTGCTTTGATAACTGTCAGATCGCTGCTTTCTTGATTCATCCTTTAATCTATTAGAAGGCAGCTTCTTCAATAAAGCATAACTCGATCATCTTTGACAACTCCCAGCTCAACTTAGCTCGCCTACTTGACACGATCGAGACGGAAGCCAGGCAATGGGCGATGGCGGGTGCGAGAGGTATGGGCGCTCTGCTTCTGGTTATGCCAGATTGCCAGTGTCTACCGACTAGGGGTTTCATGTAGTAATCACCGGATGTTGCTGTTCTTAGTGCTTGTACAAACTCTTCTTTCTACCAAAGCATCAAAATGCAAGGCTTTTGCTTTTCTAGAAAAATATTATCTTTAACAATGACTCCCCCCCTCCCCTCAACAGACACACATTTCTACCATTAATCCATCTTAATCTTCCCATAGTGAAAGTTAGCCAACGATCTGTAATTTTCTAAACCGTCTCCTCC
>NC_041380.1:289625481-289625998 GCF_002162155.2 Triticum dicoccoides | reverse complement strand
CCCCCTCCTCCTCCCTCGCCGCCACCAAGGGGCGCGGCTGGGCGAAGCCCGGTCGTCGCCGACGGCGGGGCTCCTTCGTCCCCCGCGCGTGGGGTGTGGCGCGGGTCAGATCTCGCGGGCGGGGTGTGGTGCTCGATGCCGGGCGTGGTGGCGCGACGGCGCTCCATAGCAGACCGGCGATGGTGGTGTGGCGACGGGCAGCGGGCGGCATGGTGGTGGTGCCGGCAGGTGGTGGCATCGGCAGCGGTGCTTCCAGCAGTGCCTCGGTGTCGCGTCCGGCGCCGCCGGTCACGGTTGACCGGGTCGCGGGCGGCCCTCTCCCATGTCTCTGGTGGGGGCGACACGGCAGCGAAGGTGGTGGGCTGCTCCCACCCAGTCGGGCCCTCGCGACTAGGTGGCGGCACTCGGCTCGGGAGGATCCCCTGGTGGCGTCTCTAGGCGGCGGCGACGACAGCTCGGCCACCCTCCCTCTCCGGCATCTGGCGGCGGCCAGTGCCTCCTGGTGTTCTGGGCCTTC
>NC_041380.1:289587082-289625291 GCF_002162155.2 Triticum dicoccoides | reverse complement strand
AGATGGAGCCGACACGGGCGTCGGTCGTGGCCATGGGCCACTTCTCCGCCTTCCCCTTCCCCCGGTCGATGTGGTCGCGGCCCTTCTCGAGGCAGATTGGCCGCCGGCGGTTCTGGAGGTGGTTGGGGTCGTGGATCTGGGCAAAGTCGTGGCCTTTGGCAGCTTCGGGGTGGTCTCATAGCGGGGCGGCGGCCCTGGCGGTGGGAGTCGCGTTGGTCGTGGGCGGATTGCGCGGCTCGGATGCTGGCAGGCAACCATGGCCGCTCGGGCGGCATGGCTGCGGGTGTTGGCGGACCGGGGTGGCGGCGAAGGAGTTGAAGCACCAGGGTACATCACCTACCCAGTCTGTGCACTGGTAGACGGTGACACGTCCGTGGACATCGTGTTCCTCCTTGCAGGCTCTGTCGTGGTGCTTCTACTCCTTCCATCTTACTCCGGGTGAAAACTTGATCTTCGGATCGGACGGTGGCGACGTTCGTGGTCGTGCCCTTCCTGGAGGCACCGTCTTGGAGTCCTCGGTCCGGCATGTCCGTCGCACATCCTCCCAGACGATCGCTCCTCGTGATGGTGGTCTCCGTCGGCTCTAAGCGGACCCGTTTTGCTCATCTTTTAGGTACTTTGTAGTCGTTGAGGTTGTGTGTCGGTGCTCGGCATTCGTGTATCTTGCCTTGGGTGTGTGTGGCGTGCGTTTGTATCGGATGCTTCGATGTTGTGTTGGTGCTTTATATAATATAAAGCGGGGGGGAACCCTTTTTCGTTAAAATATGGACCAACCAAACATAATCTATGTCAATATATACAATGTAAATGAGCTACATATAATGAAACAAGTACTAGTATTTCATATGGTGCTTAAAACATTCATGTCACAATAATGGATGTAAAAGGAAGAGGAAATTACACCAAATTTAGTGCCAAATTAGTTTCAAACATGTCTGGATGGTTCCATCGCATACTTCTATAAATTCCACAGCTAAAGGCTGTTAGGCTGTTACTATATACTCCCTCCATCCCATAATATTAGACATTTTTGCAAGCTAACATAGCTTGCAAAAACGTCTTATATTATGGGACGGAGGGAGTAATTTCTAGCCCATCATATGAAATATCCCTGTTATAACATGGTTCTCAAATTAACATGACGATTTCTAGCCCTTGAGAATGAACATGATGGCTCTTATTAAGCTTACTTTAATCATATAATAAAGAAGGAAAGACAATTTGTATGCTTACCGTTTGTACAGCCAAATATTGTCCATGCAGAAGGTGCAATAACATCAGATGCCATTGGATCATTATGAGAAGATGACAATATTGTCCAATCTGGTAAAAATTACACAAAACAGAAAATAAGGGGTGAGATGGCACTAGAGAGAACAAATAGATTTATTATTTTGAAAACAATTTGGGTAACAAATACGAAGAAACTATTTAAGAGCATCCCCATATAGTAAGATACTTAATTGTTTACTAAACCTACTTGTTCATCACAAAGTATAATAATGCGTTACATACCTATTGAGTGCATGCGGTTACTGCGGCGGCTTAGTCTGCAATGATGTAGTAGCTAATTAGCCAACCGAACATGCATGGATGCCACTTATTACAAAAAAAGTCAGCACACGTGTTAAACCAAAATGACTTTTCTATCAAAAAACTGGAAGAGCATAGCATGTAGCATAGAACTGTAAAGACCAACAGTCAAACTCAGACTGAAGCATCCATGTATAACCACACGAGTAATACACGAAATCATGTGTTGACATGCGATAATTTACTTTATAAAAATATGAGCATGATAAGTTACAGCTAGGCATCATTATTTCTTTAGCTCAACTCTTGAATACAAATCTAGCAAAAGAGCTAATGCAGTATAATCCATCTGTTGCAATGGAGTACAAAATCCATGGCATTTGGTTCCAACAAACCACACATGGTTTATCTTCAGGCGGCAACGTGAAATTTCTAGCTTACACAAAACAGGACGACATGTTTGCTAGGACAAACATCTGACAATAGTACTCAAATAAAATATTCATGTCATTTTCAGTGGCAACGCCAATTTTCTGATTAAAAGAAATATGCAACCAATTGGAAAAGGGGTATATACTTTAGTAAAATATAAAAAAACGACCTTATTGTTATCAATAGGAAACAAAGGCATGCATTCCCTGTCCATAGACTTGATAATCAACAAATTTGTGCTGCATATATTACCTGAAAGCCTGCCACCTTCTATGTGAACAAGCAACAACATGCTCATCTTTTCTGGGGGACTGCGCTCAGTGAAGAAATTATGAATTATATTAATGCTTTTGTGAACATAATGACAATGAAAACAATAAAATAAGCAAATCATGGACCTTTAAGGCAGACTCCATTAAGCACCTGATCCATCTTGCTGCTTCTTCTGAGCTTCTAGCACCCAACTGAAAAGCATCGGTCAATCAAAATAATCTTTGTATCACAAACCAAGCAGAAAGAATTAGTTCTGGTGTCAGACATGTGACTTAACAGTTAACATCAGTGCTTACCTTCAGCTGATCATAGTGGTTAGAGGCATTGTAGAGTGTGAATATGTAAAAAACCTGTCGACAAAATGATGACCAATGGGATCAAGTATTGTTCATATATTTGTAGGTAAAAATGTAAAATAAGAAATGAATGGGCTTACACTTCTATGAACACTTTCTCTCCCATTGTCCGTAACACGTATACAAGAGTCAATTACTGCACTTCTAACAGGATCCTGTACCGGGGGAGGAAGGGGGGTGGAGCAAAACAAGCATAACATCATTATTTCAAAAGAACATACAAGTGGAGCAAAAAAAATGTGGCAGAAAATGAGAGTTTTTTTTTGACAGCAAATAAACTCAGAAAATGAGAGATTATGGAATAGCAAATGCATGATCAATATGACATTCCTTTCCCAGACAAATGTGCTTTCATTGTTAACCATAACTCAGTTGAAATACACTAAACATAGTGCCAACTTCTATGAACACTTTCTCTCCCATTGTCCGTAACACGTATACAAGAGTCAATTACTGCACTTCTAACAGGATCCTGTACCAGGGGAGGGGGGGGGGGAGCAAAACAAGCATAACATCATATTTCAAAAGAACATACAAGTGGAGCAAAAAAAATTGTCGCAGAAAATGAGAGTTTATGGAATAGCATATGCATGATCAATATGGCTGAATGGAGTTCCAAATAGGTTCAGAACACTAATAAGGGTGGGAGCGTCTGCCTTATTATGGTCGCTTTGGCTATGTAGAAATGATTTTGTTTTCAATAACAAAAACCCTACTCCATTGCAGGTTATTTTCCGCTGTACACACTTCCTTCATACGTGGTCTACAATACATCGTGCGGAGTACCAATCATTGTCAAGGCGGTGTGTACGCGATTGGAGCGGATGGCCAGGGAGGTTTTACCCAACATGCGTGGCAACATAATCTATGGATTGGTCCACCTTCTCCTGCGACTTAGGCATAGGCAGTGTCAGTCTTTTATGGCTTTACTGTTGTCATCATGTCGCTTTTAATATATTTTCTGTCAGACTGTTGGTGTGTGGCTGTGTGCAAGAAGCTATGCAGAGGCCGGGTGTTGCTCATCATGACTTGTATCCGCTTGATGCTACATTTTGAGCTAATAAAAACACCCTTTACCAAAAAAAATATGCATGATCGATATGCCATTCCTTTCCCTCCCAAGACAGATGTGCTTTCGTTGTTAAGCATAACTCAGTTCCCTAAGAAATGACTTCCCTTTTCACTCAAAATTGATATCAACGGTACTGAACTGACAATCAATGGATCATTGTTCCCACATATGCAGAGAAACAGGCAAACAGAGGAGGTACAATAGTTCGTGTGCAGCTGTGTGATTCTTCCTTTTTTAGCAAATCATTGTTCCATAAAAGGGGTTTGAAGTAAACGTCACACAACAACATGCCATACTAAGAGGATCATTGTGGTGATCCTTCCTTTTTTAGCAAATCATTGTTCCATAAGAGGGGTCTGAAGTAAACGTCACACAACAACATGCCATACTAAGAGAATCATCGTGGATAGCGCACTGGATTGGCTTGTGTTACTCTAACTATTATGGACGGAAGTAAAATCCGAACATCCTGAGGAACAAACAGTACTAGCCCCAAGCAGTCGCAAAAGTAACCATGCGTCTCTGCAGCACGAATAAAATTCGCATGCATTTATGACTATATATATCTCAAAACCTACCGGTGGTTATAATAGAAATCAACTTCCCCTAGATACTAGGCTGGAGTTGGTGGCGAATCCAGTTGAGGATCCTCCGAACACGCACGGGATTAAAATCGGCATAAATCCAATCAAATTCCCCGTGAACCTTAGCAGGATCGTGCTATAAGACCCGACCAAAGTGCCGTGAAATTTCCGCGAAAACAATGCCAGCGAGACCCAGAGGACGGGCGGGGAGAACGAGGGAGATGCGGGCTGGCACCTCGCGCTTGGAGCTGGAGGAGGAAGGCGCCGGGGCGGCCTTGAAGCAGCGGAGCGCGGAGTCCTCGAGCACGAAGTACCTCTTGCGCGAGGTCTGCAGCCCTAGGCGGTTGGATCGGATCAGGTAGAGCCACCCCTCCATCCGCCCGTCCTCCCCGCCCTCGGCGGCCTCCGCTGCCGCAGCGGTCGACGCGGCCTCCACGACGGCGGCCTCCGCCCCTCCCATTGGCCGCCTCCGCGCCGGCGCAGAATTTCGCCCAATTGGTCTTCCTCCCCAGTCCCCACGCCGCAAATCTCCTCTCGGCGCAAAGTTTTTAAACTAACCTCTCGTCGGCTTGTCTCTGTTCGTCTCACATCTGGTGGTGGCCGGTGGCTTGTAGGCTGGGGGCTCTCTCTCCTCTCCCTCTCTCTCTCTTCGCTTTTGCCCGTCCTGTTTTGTTCGTTGGTTGCAGTAGAATTGAATTTGGACGACAGTGCAGGGGTCGTCCAGTGGGTCCCGCTTTGACGTGGGCCCGGGACGATTATTATTGCATTGGCCTTGGTGCATGAGCTGTTTGCTCCGGCTGCGTGCGTGGTGGCGGGCGAGTCGTTGGGGATTTGGTTCTTCTCCCTCTCTTGATTGTGTGTGGACTGTGGAGACGAGAGGGGGAAGGGCGAGACGACGGAGGACGAAAGAGAGGGGAAGGACCAGGGACAAGCGAACATTGCAACGCTCTGAAACGTTTGGGGCGTGTTTGGCTGAGTGCACACCATCCATGCAGGCTTTGAGAATCAAATTTGGTCTATCTGCTGACCTACATAGCATGCTCCTTCCTTTATGGCGTGTTTGGTTAGTTGCATCGATTTTTGGTAGTTCTCTTGGCATTGTGAAAGCAATTTTCATCCAGTGTTTGGTTGCATATATGCATGGTGATTAGAAATTAACAACAACACTTAACAGAAACATTTTTGGTAATACGTCTTTTTTTCATAATGCTGCCACGGCTAGGAAAAAAAGGAATAATATAAAGAAACTATTAGATGAGTCTGGAAAATGGTTAACAGAAAAGGAGTTGATGAATCACATCACTGAATATTTCACAAAGCTTTTCACATCGGAAGTTCAGCATCCGGATCAAGAAGTTTTATCAATTGTGCGTAAGAGAGTGTCAAACGAAATGAACAATGCTCTACTTGCTCCTTATACCGCAGAAGATGTTCGCAAGGCTTTATTTGATATTGGGGGCTTGAAAGCTCCAGAACCAGATGGACTCCATGTTAGGGGAAGACCTAATTGAGGAGGTTCTGAAAGCAATCAACACATGTACTATCCCGGATGGTTGGAATGATACTGCAATCGTGATGATTCCCAAGATTAACACACCAGAAAAGGTATCCCAATTTAGGCCGATCAGCTTATGTAATGTGGTATACAAAATAATTGCAAAAATGGTGGCCTCTCGATTGAAGATCCTTCTACCAGAAATTATTAGTCCAACACAAAGTGCTTTGTACCAGGAAGATTGATAACCGATAATATTTTAGTGGCCTACGAATGTTTTCACACAATCAAGAACAAAAGAGAGGGTAGAGAGGGCTTGTGTGCTATAAAACTTGACATGCACAAAGCCTACGATAAAGTCGAGTGGGCTTTTCTGAAGGAGATTATGCTGAAATTGGGTTTCCGTCGAGAGTGGGTTAATTTGATTATGCAATGCGTCACAACAGTAGAATACAAAGTAAGGATAAATGCAGAGGAAAGTGAGAGTTTTAAGCCTACTAGAGGGTTGAGACAGGGGGACCCGCTATCACCTTACCTATTCCTGCTGTGCACAGAAGGGTTGAATGCCTTGCTCTCGCATGCTGAGGAGAATGGGAACATTTCAGGAGTTAATGTCTGTAGAGATGCCCCACCAGTAACTAATCTCCTCTTTTGCGATGACTCGTTGATCTTGATGAAAGCCAACCAACATAATGCGGCGGCCCTAAAATCAGCACTAGATTTATATTGTGCGGCGTCGGGACAGCTGGTAAGCGTGGAAAAGTCTAGTATTTTCTTTAGCCCCAATACAAAGGTAGAGGTCAGAGAACACTTGTGTACAATGCTCAATATAATGATGGAGGCCCTGAATGACAAATACTTGGGCTTGCCAGCAAATGTGGGCGTTGATAAAACAGACTGCTTTAAATTTCTGATTGAACGTATTGTTAAGAAAATTAGTGGTTGGAAGGAAAAACTACTATCTGCCGGGGGGAAGGAGATCCTGCTCAAGGCTGTGATCCAAGCCATACCTACCTATGCAATGTCGGTCTTTAAAATTCCTAAAAAAATTATAAAGGAATCATTGACGCGATAACGCATTTCTGGTGGGGAGACGAGGAGAACCAGAGGAGGATGCACTGGATGGCCTGGTGGAAAATGTGTGTACCAAAAACCCAAGGAGGAATGGGATTCCGTGATATCCACTATTTCAACCTGGCTCTGCTGGACAAACAGGCATGGCGTCTCCTTGATAATCCTGATTCCTTATGTGCCACTATTCTAAGGGCCAGGTACTACCCTGATGGCGATTTGCTGAATTCCAAGCCAAAACATGGTGCTTCCTTCACCTGGCAAAGCATTATGGCAGGCATTACTACTCTGAAACGCGGCTATATTTGGCGAGTGGGAAACGGACATAACATCAACATTTGGGAAGATGCATGGATCCCAAATTGTGCCACTAGTAAGATTGTGACTCCTAGGAGGGGACAATTGTTGTCAAGAGTGGTTGATCTGATTGACCATGTTTCCAATATTTGGGATGAGAACCTGATTAGACAAACTATGTGGCCCATTGACGCTGAACGGATTCTTAAAATCCCTCTTTCGCAACATAACATGTCAGATTTCATTGCTTGGAGTTATACGAAAAATGGTATGTTCTCGGTACGGTCTGCTTATTCCGTGAAGTGGAATGATCAGTACGGCAGTAAACTAAAACACTCTAACAGGATGGGATGAACCACAACTAACCCTATTTGGTGTCAGATATGGAAATTATCCTGTTCGGCAAAAGTCAAAAAATTTATATGGCGTACGTTACATGGCACTCTCCCATGTCGGGCAACACTTGCTAATAGACACATGAAGGTCTCACCCCTTTGTCCTACTTGCTCTCAGGGTGTAGAAGACACGAAGCATATGCTTTTCCTATGTAATAAAGCAAAGGAGGTTTGGAAGAGGCTAGGAATAGATGAGATTATTGATAGAGCTTGTGAGGTTGATCGTGTTGGAGAGGCGATACTGGAATACCTTTTAGTTCTTCCAGATCAAGAATTGCGTATTATGGGGTACCAAAATATACGAGAAATGATAGCTATTTCAGCTTGGTATCTATGGTGGGAGAGAAGGAAATTAGTGCACAAGGAAACAACTCAGAATGCAACTCAGATATCAATGGGGATCATAGCCCTCACATACAAGTTTGTAAATGCATCATCTTCAAAGGCGTCCATGAAAAAAGGGGGTTGGCATTGTCCCCCAAGGGGTTTCGTGAAACTCAATGTTGACGCCTCTTTTGACCATGACATGCTGAAGGGTACGATGGCGGCGGTTTTGCGAGACGACAAAGGTAGGTTTATTGCAGGAGGAAATGAAAAGATTGACCATTGTGCGGATGTTCTGATGGCAGAAGCTTTAGCCCTTAAATTTGGACTAACACTAGCGCAAAGGGCAGGGTGCAATCGCCTAATCATCAACTCAGATAATCTGGAGGTGATTGAGACCATGCAGGATGGAAGACAGTCAACGGGTGCGGCAGCGGCAATTTTCGATGACTGCTTCCACTACGCATGTGATTTTATCGTGACTAGATTCGAACATTGTAATAGAGAGGCAAATAGAGTAGCACATGAACTTGCTAAGTTAGCTAGATTTTCTTCAACTTCAGATTGGTTCGAGGAGCCTATCAATGAAATTGTACTCCTCCTCACAAACGATGTATTGGTTATTTCTAATGAATAAAGTTTCATTTTATTTCAAAAAAAAGAAACATTACAGTAGAATGCACACATGCTTCGGTCGTGGATGGGACGACTACAGCAGAGGGACCACGGGCACGGCAACTGGTCGGCGCCGGTGTACCAGCAGCCGCCCGTCATCGCCGTCCAATAAGGCCGGGCCTCACGTTCTCCAACGAGCTCATCTCCCGCGATGAGGGTATGCACTACGACTTCGCCTGCCTCCTCTACGACATCCTCTTCAGCAAGCTCGACAAATCCCGCGTCTTCGAGATTGTCTCCGAGGCCGTGGATATCGAGAGGGAGTTCATCTGTGATGCGCTCCCCTGCGCGCTCGTCGGCATGAACAGCTACTGGTCAGCACTAGCACTATCACCGGCGCTGATGTACCAGCAGCCGCCCGTTGTCGCCATCAACGAGGCCGGGCACAAGGCCTACCACGGCAGCACCGTCGCGGGCATCAACGAGGCGGGCACAAGGCCTACCACGGCAGCACCGTCGCGGGCATCAACGAGGCCGGGCACAAGGCCTACCACGGCAGCACAACGAAAGCCAAACAAGCCGCCGCAGGTGTACCAGCAGTCGCCTGCTGCCGCCGTCAACAAGGCCGGGCACAAGGCCTACCATGGCGACACAACGAAAGCCAAACAAGCCGATGCCGGAAAACACACCTAATTGCAAAACAAGGCTAGCGGCGAGATGCCATTGAAGATTCCCGCGTGGCACAAGAAGGTCAGCGACGATGCTGGCTACAGCGCACACACTCTACGCGTCCACGAAGCAGCTGTTAATTAGGATTAGTTATAGCACAACAGAAACGGAAAAACCACAACACGGAAGTCGTGTTAGACGGCGAGGTGAAGCTACTCGTCAAAGGAAACTTCACATGTCGCCCGTGTGCCACGAATTTTTCAAAATTCGTTCAAAAAGGATTCAAATATGAACACGAAATTCAACATATACAGTGAACAAAACTATGATCCGATCAACTAAAAGAACATAGAGGCGTATATTTTTCGTGTACAACTTATCTCGAATCGAAGCACAGTTATATAGAAGGGTGAAGAAGATTAAAGAGGTGAATCTTCTATATCTAAATAGCTAGCCCCCACTAACTATTTCTCTCAACATGCAAGTATGCCACATCAACGCACAACATGCACGAAAAAAGCCCCACACTCACTATCATATGTCTCGCAACATGCAAGCATGCCACTTCATCATGAAACCTGCATAAAAAAAGACCTATCTCAACATGTGAATTTCTATTATATTAGTCTATTTATATTTAATAAACATTTTACAACTATATAGTGATCAAACATAATAAAGTATATGTAGTTTTAGTTTTATCCTTTTATATATGTTTACAATGAATCACATTGAGATATGTTATAAATATTTTCGTAACAACGTGCGGGGTATCATCTAGTAGAGAAGAATGTCTGCAAACCATGTACAGGCGGTCAGAGCCACCGGCCTGGGCTAGAGAGCATCGCACAGACCTCGCTCGTTGGAATTGTAGATTTCTTGAGCGTTTTGAACGATACAGACAAACTAGTGCTTTAAGAATCATGCATGCAGGCCCAACAGTGTTTGTATATAACCAAACAGCTCAACACGAAAAAAGTGTATCCAGTAAGCCTGATTGGGTTGTATGTTCGCTACCAAACGCGTCCTTATGGCATCTTCAAGGCGGACCCATAAACCGTCCGCATCCACCCAGACCGTGGAAGCCATCCAACGCGGGCTTATATCGGTTCGCAGGGAGGTCCGGACGCGATTTCTTCCGCAAACTGGAGACAAACAGGGGGGCTTTACGGGAATCCGGACCGCTCCCAAGCCCTCTTCTGACCGCCCTGGCCTACCCAAACCACCCACCGCCCTTCCTGCGCTTTCCATTCACACGTTGTGTCGCTTACCGCGCCGTATTCATGTCGGGCCAGAGCATGCAGCAGCCGGCATTGATGCCGCGATTTGACCGGACGGGGAGGTGGCGCGGACGGATGCGACCTCTCCGGCGTTGCCGCCGCTTCAATGCGGATGCCGCGTCCTAAGAAACCAACTCTGGCCGTTGCGCCGCATTGAAGCGGACTGACCTCCCCTCTGCCTGGGCTGGCTGCGGCTATTTAAGCCGCGCTCCGGCACCGTCCAGAACGACACCATCCTTCCTTCTCTCCAAGCCCTTTCTCCTCTTCGAGCCCAGTAGCGATGCCGAAGTCCTGGTTCTCCGCGTCGGCAGGTGGCAACAATGGCAGTTCATCATTAGGAGGATCCGCCTGCGCTCACCTAGACCATCCACATCCACGGTGGCGGGCTCCTCCGGCAATGAGGAGGACCAGCCGCAGCAGCGGGCCCATCTCCTCTCGGAGGCAGCTCTGATGGATGAAGAATTCGCCCGTCAGATGGAGATCATGATGGAGGGTTCGCTCCGTCAGATGGGTCCAGCTGCACTGTCGTCGACGCGCATGAAGGAGGAGTCACCGTCTCCGCCGCGAGTCCGTGTTAAGCGGGAGTCAGCATCTCCACTCCGGTAGGTGAAGGACGAGTCGGTGAAAGTGCAACTAATCCCCAGGTGGTTTTGGTAATTAATAACAACTTATATGTCATTGATCTAATGATCTGCCAATACATTTCAGAAAAGATCAATGATTGGCATGGCAAGGACTAATGGATGTGGACCCCTCAAAATGCTAAGGACAAGAATTGGCAACCCCAAGAATCTTCATTTTTGGTTTAGTGATCCAAGATCACATTGTGTCCCTTAGGAAATCCAATACTATTAAAAGGGGACGAGGTATTGATGATGAGGTTGTTGCTCAAGTGCTTAGTGATATTGCTCCAAAAACCCTCTGTCACTTTCTCAAACACATCTGTCCAAACCCTAATCCTTCATCTCAGTCCCAGCGATATCATTTACCCCGGACTCACCGAGATGACCATTCCCATTGCCATAGCCAAACCCTAGCAATTCGGTTTGACCAAAATGGATCTCGGTCCCACCGAGATGTTGGGGAACGCAGTAATTTCACAAAAAATCCTATGCACACGCAAGATCCATCTAGGTGATGCATGGCAACAAGTGGGAGAGTGTGTCCATGTACCCTCCTAGACCGAAAGTGGAAGCGTTAAGTAACGCGGTTGATGTAGTCGAACGTCTTCGCGATCCAACCGATCAAGTACCGAACGCACGGCACCTCCGTGATCTGCACACGTTCAGCTCGGTGACGTCCCTCGTACTCTTGATCCAGCTGAGGCCTGATACATCTCCATCGTATCTACTTTTCCAAAAACTTTTGCCCTTGTTTTGGACTCTAACTTGCATTATTTGAATGGAACTAACCCGGACTGACGTTGTTTTCAGCAGAATTGCCATGGTGTTATTTTTGTGCAGAAATAAAAGTTCTCGGAATGACCTAAAAATCAACGGAAAATATTTTTGGAACATATACAAAATATTGGTGAAAGAATCAAGGCCAGGGGGCCCACACCCTGTCCACGAGGGTGGGGGCGCGCCTACCCCCCTGGGCGCCCCCTGCCTCGTGGGCCCCCTAACGCTCCACGGACCTCAACTCCAACTCCATATATTCACGTTCGGGAAGAAAAAATCAGAGAGAAGGATTCATCGCGTTTTACGATACGGAGCCACCGCCAAGCCCTAATCTCTCTCGGGAGGGCTGATCTGGAGTCCGTTCGGGGCTCTGGAGAGGGGAATCTGTCGCCATCGTCATCATCAACCTTCCTCCATCACCAAATTCATGATGCTCACCGCCGTGCGTGAGTAATTCCATCGTAGGCTTGCTGGACGGTGATGGGTTGGATGAGATTTATCATGTAATCGAGTTAGCTTTGTTAGGGTTTGATCCCTAGTATCCATTATGTTCTAAGATTGATGTTGCTATGACTTTGCTATGCTTAATGCTTGTTACTAGGGCCCGAGTGCCATGATTTCAGATCTGAACCTATTATATTTTCATGAATATATGTGAGTTCTTGATCCTGTCTTGCAAGTCTATAGTCACCTATTATGTGTTATGATCCGTTAACCCCGAAGTGACAATAATCGGGATACTTACCGGTGATGACCATAGTTTGAGGAGTTCATGTATTCACTAAGTGTTAATGCTTTGGTCCGGTACTCTATTAAAAGGAGGCCTTAATATCCCTTAGTTTCCAATAGGACCCCGCTGCCACGGGAGGGTAGGACAAAAGATGTCATGCAAGTTCTTTTCCATAAGCACGTATGACTATATTCGGAATACATGCCTACATTACATTGATGAACTGGAGCTAGTTCTGTGTCACCCTATGTTATAACTATTGCATGAGGAATCGCATCCGACATAATTGTCCATCACTGTTCCAATGCCTACGAACTTTTCACATATTGATCTTCGCTTATTTACTTTTCCGTTGCTACTGTTACAATCACTATAAAATCAAAACTATTACTTTTGCTACTGTTACCGCTACTATCATACTACTTTGCTACTAAATACCTTGTTGCAGATATTAAGTTTCCAGGTGTGGTTGAATTGACAACTCAGCTGCTAATACTTGAGAATATTCTTTGGCTCCCCTTGTGTCGAATCAATAAATTTGGGTTGAATACTCTGCCCTCGAAAATTGTTGCGATCCCCTATACTTGTGGGTTATCAAGACTATTTTCTGGCGCCGGCCGTTGCCGGGGAGCATAGCTCTATTCTTTGAGTCACTTGGGATTTATATCTGCTGGTCACTATGAAGAACTTGAAAGATAAAAGAACCAAGATTTTCCCTCAACTATGAGGGGAGGTAAGGAATTGCCATCTAGCTCTGCGCTGGATTCACCTTCTGTTTTGAGTAAACTTGTGACACCTACACCTGCTATTCATTCTGATATGTCGCATGTTATTGATGATGCCACTTCTGCTTTGTGTGATACTTATGATGAAACTACTTCTATGCTTGATAATATTGTGCCGTTAGGTGAATTTCTTGATGAACAACTTGCTAGGGTAAGAGAGAATGAAATTATTGAAACTAATAATATTGATAAAAGTGATGATGAAGATTCTGTTGGGGAACGTTGCAGAAAACAAAAATTTTCCTACGGTTTCACCAAGATCCATCTATGAGTTCATCTAGCAACGAGTGATTAGATTGCATCTACATACCTTTGTAGATCACGCGCGGAAGCGTTCAAAGAACGGGGATGAGGAAGTCGTACTCGACGTGATCCAAATCACCAAAGATCCTAGCGCCGAACGGACGGCACCTCCGCGCTCAACACACGTACGGTCAGCATAATGTCTCCTTCTTCTTGATCCAGCAAGGGGGAAGGAGAGGTTGAGGGAGATGGCTCCAGCAGCAGCACGACGGTGTGGTGGTGATGGAGCTGCAGTACTCCGGCAGGGCTTCGCTAAGCACTATGGAGGAGGAGGATGTGTTGGAGAGGGAGAGGGAGGCACCAAAGGCGTGTTCTCAGAGGCCCTCCTTTCCCCACTATATATAGGGAGTCCAAGGGGGGGCCCTAGGAGATCCAATCTCCTAGGGGGGTGCGGCCAAGGGAGGAATCCCTCCTCCCCAAGGCACCTAGGAGGTGCCTTCCCCCTTTGGGACTCTTCCCTTCCTTGAACCCTAGGCGCATGGGCCTCTTGGGGCTGGTGCCCTTGGCCCATATAGGCCAAGGCGCACCCCCTACAGCCCATGTGGCCCCCCGGGGCAGGTGGCCCCACCCGGTGGACCCCCGGGACCCTTCCGGTGGTCCCGGTACAATACCGGTGACCCCGAAACTTGTCCCGATGCCCGAAATAGCACTTTCTATATATAATTCTTTACCTCCGGACCATTCCGGAACTCCTCGTGACATCCGGGATCTCATCCGGGACTCCGAACAACATTCGGGTTACTGCATATACATATCCCTACAACCCTAGCGTCACCGAACCTTAAGTGTGTAGACCCTACGGGTTCGGGAGACATGTAGACATGACCGAGACGACTCTCCGGCCAATAACCAACAGCAGGATCTGGATACCCATGTTGGCTCCCACATGCTCCTCGATGATCTCATCGGATGAACCACGATGTCGAGGATTCAAGCAACCCCGCATACAATTCCCTTCGTCAATCGGTATGTTACTTGCCCGAGATCCGATCGTCGGTATCCCAATACCTCGTTCAATCTCGTTACCGGCAAGTCACTTTACTCGTACCGTAATGCATGATCCCGTGACCAGACACTTGGTCACTTTGAGCTCATTATGATGATGCATTACCGAGTGGGCCCAGTGATACCTCTCCGTCATACGGAGTGACAAATCCCAGTCTTGATCCGTGTCAACCCAACAGACACTTTCGGAGATACCCGTAGTATACCTTTATAGTCACCCAGTTACGTTGTGACGTTTGGCACACCCAAAGCACTCCTACGGTATCCGGGAGTTACATGATCTCATGGTCTAAGGAAAAGATACTTGACATTGGAAAACTCTAGCAAACGAACTATACGATCTTATGCTATGTTTAGGATTGGGTCTTGTCCATCACATCATTCTCCTAATGATGTGATCTCGTTATCAATGACATCCAATGTCCATAGTAAGGAAACCATGAATATTTGTTGATCAACGAGCTAGTCAACTAGAGGCTTACTAGGGACATGTTGGTGTCTATTATTCACACATGTATTACGATTTTCGGATAACACAATTATAGCATGAATAAAGACAATTATCATGAATAAGGAAATATAATAATAATGCTTTTATTATTGCCTCTAGGGCATATTTCCAACAGTCTCCCACTTGCACTAGAGTCAATAATCTAGTTACATGTGATGAACCGAACACCCATGGAATTCTGGTGTTGATCATGTTTTGCTCTAGGGAGAGGTTTAGTCAACGGATCTGCTATATTCAGGTCCGTATGTACTTTACAAATATCTATGTCTCCATCTTGAACATTTTCACAAATGGAGTTGAAGCGACGCTTGATGTGCCTCGTCTTCTTGTGAAACCTGGGCTCCTTGGCAAGTGCAATAGCTCCAGTGTTGTCACAGAAGAGTTTGATTGGCCCCGACGCATTGGGTATGACTCCTAGGTCGGTGATGAACTCCTTCACCCAAATTGCTTCATGTGCTGCCTCCGAGGCTGCCATGTACTCCGCTTCACATGTAGATCCCGCCACGATGCTCTGCTTGCAACTGCACTAGCTTACTGCCCCACCATTCAAAATATACACGTATCTGGTTTGTGACTTAGAGTCATCTAGATCTGTGTCGAAGCTAGCGTCGACGTAACCTTTTACGACGAGCTCTTCGTCACCTCCATAAACGAGAAACATTTCCTTAGTCCTTTTCAGGTACTTCAGGATATTCTTGACCGCTGTCCAGTGTTCCTTGCCGGGATTACTTTGGTACCTACCTACCAAACTTACGGCAAGGTTTACATCAGGTCTGGTACACAGCATGGCATACATAATAGAACCTATGGCTGAGGCATAGGGGATGACACTCATCTCTTCTATATCTTCTGCCGTGGTCGGACATTGAGCTGAGCTCAATTTCACACCTTGCAACACAGGCAAGAACCCCTTCTTAGACTGATCCATATTGAACTTCTTCAATATCTTATCAAGGTATGTGCTTTGTGAAAGACCTATGAGGCGTCTTGATCTATCTCTGTAGATCTTGATGCCTAATATATAAGCAGCTTCTCCAAGGTCCTTCATTGAAAAACTTCTATTCAAGTAGGCCTTAATGATGTCCAAGAGTTCTATATCATTTACCATCAAAAGTATGTCATCTACATATAATATGAGAAATGCTACAGAGCTCCCACTCACTTTCTTGTAAACGCAGGCTTCTCCATAAGTCTGCGTAAACCCAAACGCTTTGATCATCTCATCAAAGTGAATGTTCCAACTCCGAGATGCTTGCACCAGCCCATAAATCGAGCGTTGGAGCTTGCACACCTTGTCAGCATTCTTAGGATCGACAAAACCTTCCGTCTGCATCATATACAATTCTTCCTTAAGGAAACCATTAAGGAATGCCGTTTTGACGTCCATTTGCCATATTTCATAATCATAGAATGCGGCAATTGCTAACATGATTCGGACGGACTTTAGCTTCGCTACCGGTGAGAAAGTCTCATCGTAGTCAACCCCTTGAACTTGTCGATAACCCTTAGCGACAAGCCGAGCTTTATAGATGGTCACATTACCATCCGCGTTTGTCTTCTTCTTAAAGATCCATTTATTTTCTATGGCTCGCCGCTCAACGGGCAAGTCAGTCAAAGTCCATACTTCGTTTTCATACATGGATCCTATTTCGGATTTCATGGCTTCTAGCCATTTGTCGGAATCCGGGCCCGCCATCGCTTCTTCATAGTTCGAAGGTTCACCGTTGTCTAACAACATGATTTCCAAGACAGGGTTGCCGTACCACTCTGGTGCGGAACGTGTCCTTGTGGACCTTCGAATTTCAGTAGGAGCTTGATCAGAAGTATCTTGATCATCATCATTAACTTCCTCTCTTGTCGGTGCAGGCACCTCAGAAACATTTTCTTGAGTTGCGCCATTTTCCGGTTCAAGAGGTAATACTTCATCAAGGTCTACTTTCCTCCCACTTACTTCTTTCGAGAGAAACTCTTTCTCTAGAAAGGACCCATTCTTGGCAACAAAGATCTTGCCTTCGGATCTGAGGTAGAAGGTATACCCAATAGTTTCTTTAGGGTATCCTATGAAGACGCATTTTTCCGATTTGGGTTTGAGCTTTTCAGGTTGAAGTTTCTTGACATAAGCATCACATCCCCAAACTTTTAGAAACGACAGCTTAGGTTTCTTCCCAAACCATAATTCATACGGTGTCGTCTCAATGGATTTCGACGGAGCCCTATTTAAAGTGAATGCGGCAGTCTCTAAAGCATAGCCCCAAAAAGATAGCGGTAATCGGCAAGAGACATCATAGATCGCACCATATCTAATAGAGTGCGATTACGACGTTCGGACACACCATTACGCTGAGGTGTTCCAGGCGGCGTGAGTTGTGAAACTATTCCACATTTTCTTAAGTGTGTGCCAAACTCGTGACTCAAGTATTCTCCTCCACGATCTGATCGCAGGAACTTGATTTTCCTGTCACGTTGATTCTCAACCTCACTCTGAAATTCCTTGAACTTTTCAAAGGTCTCAGACTTGTGTTTCATTAAGTAGACATACCCATATCTACTCAAGTCATTAGTGAGGGTGAGAACATAACGATAGCCACCGCGAGCCTCAACGCTCATTGGATCGCACACATCAGTATGTATGATTTCCAATAAGTTGGTTGCTTGCTCCATTGTTCCAGAGAACGGAGTCTTGGTCATTTTACCCATGAGGCATGGTTCGCACGTGTCAAATGATTCGTAATCAAGAGACTCTAAAAGTCCATCTGCATGGAGCTTCTTCATGCGTTTGACACCTATGTGACCAAGGCGCTAGTGCCACAAGTATGTGGGACTATCATTATCAATCTTACATCTTTTGGTATTCACACTATGAATATGTGTAGCATTACGCTCGAGATTCATTAAGAATAAACCATTCACCATCGGAGCATGACCATAAAACATATCTCTCATATAAATAGAACAACCATTATTCTCGGATTTAAATGAGTAGCCATCTCGTATTAAACGAGATCCTGATACAATGTTCATGCTCAAACTTGGCACTAAATAACAATTATTGAGGTTCAAAACTAATCCCGTAGGTAAATGTAGAGGTAGCGTGCCGACGGCGATAACATCGACCTTGGAACCATTCCCGACGCGCATCGTCACCTCGTCCTTCGCCAGTCTCCGCTTGTTCCGCAGCTCCTGCTTTGAGTTACAAATGTGAGCAACTGCACCGGTATCAAATACCCAGGAGCTACTACGAGTACTGGTAAGTTACACATCAATTACATGTATATCACATATACCTTTTGTTTTGCCGGCCTTCTTATCCGCTAAGTATTTGGGGGCAGTTCCGCTTCCAGTGACCACTTTCCTTGCAATAAAAGCACTCAGTCTCGGGCTTGGGTCCATTCTTTGGCTTCTTCCCGGCAGCTTGCTTGCCGGGCGCGGCAACTCCCTTGCCGTCCTTCTTGAAGGCTTTCTTACCCTTGCCCTTCTTGAACTTAGTGGTTTTATTCACCATCAACACTTGATGTTCCTTTTTGACTTCTACCTCTGCTGATTTCAGCATTGCAAATACTTCAGGAATGGTCTTTTCCATCCCCTGCATATTGAAGTTCATCACAAAGCTCTTGTAGCTCGATGGAAGCGACTGAAGGATTCTGTTAATGACCGCGTCATCCGGGAGATTAACTCCCAGCTGGGTCAAGCGGTTATGCAACCCAGACATAGTGAGTATGTGCTCACTGACAGAACTGTTTTCCTCCATCTTACAGCTGAAGAACTTGTCGGAGACTTCATATCTCTCGACCCGGGCATGAGCTTGGAAAACCATTTTCAGCTCTTCGAACATCTCATATGCTCCGTGTCTCTCAAAACGCTTTTGGAGCCCCGGCTCTAAGCTGTAAAGCATGCCGCACTGAACGAGGGAGTAGTCATCGGTACGTGCCTGCCAAGCGTTCATAACGTCTTGTTCTGCAGGGAGAACAGGTGCGTCACCCAGCGGTGCTTGTAGGACATAATCTTTCTTGGCAGCTATGAGGATGATCCTCAGGTTCCGGACCCAGTCTGTGTAGTTGCTGCCATCGTCTTTCAGCTTGGTTTTCTCTAGGAACGCGTTGAAGTTGAGGACTACGTTGGCCATTTGATCTACAAGACATATTGTAAATATTTTAGACTAAGTTCATGATAATTAAGTTCATCTAATCAAATTATTCAATGAACTCCCACTTAGATAGACATCCCTCCTGTAATCTAAGTATAACATGATCCGAGTTAACTAGGCCGTGTCCGATCATCATGTGAGACGGACTAGTCAACGTCGGTGAACATCTTCATGTTGATCGTATCTTCTATACGACTCATGCTCGACCTTTCGGTCTTCTGTGTTCCGAGGCCATGTCTGTACATGCTAGGCTCGTCAAGTCAACCTAAGTGTTTGCATGTGTAAATTTGTCTTACACCCGTTGTATGTGAACGTTGGAATCTATCACACCCGATCATCACGTGGTGCTTCGAAACAACGAACTGTCGCAACGGTGCACAGTTAGGGGGAACACTTTCTTGAAATTATTATGAGGGATCATCTTATTTACTACCGTCGTTCTAAGCAAACAAGATGCAAAAACATGATAAACATCACATGCAATCAAATAATAAGAGTGACATGATATGGCCAATATCACATAGCTACTTTGATCTCCATCTTGGAGCTCCATGATCATCTTGTCACCGGCATGACACCATGATCTCCATCATCATGATCTCCATCATCGTGTCTCCATGAAGTTGCTCGCCAACTATTACTTCTACTACTATGGCTAACGCGTTTAGCAATAAAGTAAAGTAATTTACATGGCGTTTCTCAATGACACGTAGGTCATACAAAAAATAAAGACAACTCCTATGGCTCCTGCCGGTTGTCATACTCATCGACATGCAAGTCGTGATTCCTATTACAATAGCATGAACATCACATATATATCATTCATCATTCATCACAACTTTGTCCATATCACATCACAGAACACTTGCTGCAAAAACAAGTTAGACGTCCTCTAATTGTTGTTGCAAGTTTTACGTGGCTGAAATAGGGTTCTAGCAAGAACGTTTTCTTACCTACGTGAAAGCCACAACGTGATTTGTCAACTTCTATTTACCCTTCATAAGGACCCTTTTCATCGAATCCGCTCCAACTAAAGTGGGAGAGACAGACACCCGCCAGCCACCTTATGCAACTTGTGCATGTTAGTCGGTGGAACCGGTCTCACGTAAGCGTACGTGTAAGGTTGGTCCGGGCCGCTTCATCCCACAATACCGTTGAAGCAAGATAAGACTAGTAGCAGCAAGAAAGTTGACAACATCAACGCCCACAACAAATTGTGTTCTACTCGTGGAAGAGAACTACGCATAGACCTAGCTCATGATGCCACTGTTGGGGAACGTTGCAGAAAACAAAAATTTTCCTACGGTTTCACCAAGATCCATCTATGAGTTCATCTAGCAACGAGTGATTGGATTGCATCTACATACCTTTGTAGATCACGCGCGGAAGCGTTCAAAGAACGGGGATGAGGAAGTCGTACTCGACGTGATCCAAATCACCGGAGATCCTAGCGCCGAACGGACGGCACCTCCGCGTTCAACACACGTACGGTCAGCGTAACGTCTCCTTCTTCTTGATCCAGCAAGGGGGAAGGAGAGGTTGAGGGAGATGGCTCCAGCAGCAGCACGACGGCGTGGTGGTGATGGAGCTGCAGTACTCCGGCAGGGCTTCGCTAAGCACTATGGAGGAGGAGGATGTGTTGGAGAGGGAGAGGGAGGCACCAAAGGCGTGTTCTCAGAGGCCCTCCTTTCCCCACTATATATAGGGAGTCCAAGGGGGGGGGCGCCGGCCCTAGGAGATCCAATCTCCTAGGGGGGGTGCGACCAAGGGAGGAATCCCTCCTCCCCAAGGCACCTAGGAGGTGCCTTCCCCCTTTGGGACTTTTCCCTTCCTTGAACCCTAGGCGCATGGGCCTCTTGGGGCTGGTGCCCTTGGCCCATATAGGCCAAGGCGCACCCCCTACAGCCCATGTGGCCCCCCGGGGCAGGTGGCCCCACCCGGTGGACCCCCGGGACCCTTCCGGTGGTCCCGGTACAATACCGGTGACCCCGAAACTTGTCCCGATGCCCGAAATAGCACTTTCTATATATAATTCTTTACCTATGGACCACTCCGGAACTCCTCGTGACGTTCGGGATCTCATCCGGGACTCCGAACAACATTCGGGTTACTGCATATACATATCCCTACAACCCTAGCATCACCGAACCTTAAGTGTGTAGACCCTATGGGTTCGGGAGACATGTAGACATGACCGAGACGACTCTCCGGCCAATAACCAACAGCGGGATCTGGATACCCATGTTGGCTCCCACATGCTCCTCGATGATCTCATCGGATGAACCACGATGTCGAGGATTCAAGCAACCCCGCATACAATTCCCTTCGTCAATCGGTATGTTACTTGCCCGAGATCCGATCGTCGGTATCCCAATACCTCGTTCAATCTCGTTACCGGCAAGTCACTTTACTCATACCGTAATGCATGATCCCGTGACCAGACACTTGGTCACTTTGAGCTCATTATGATGATGCATTACCGAGTGGGCCCAATGATACCTCTCCGTCATACGGAGTGACAAATCCCAGTCTTGATCCGTGTCAACCCAACAGACACTTTCGGAGATACCAGTAGTATACCTTTATAGTCACCCAGTTACGTTGTGACGTTTGGCACACCCAAAGCACTCCTACGGTATCCGGGAGTTACACGATCTCATGGTCTAAGGAAAAGATACTTGACATTGGAAAACTCTAGCAAACGAACTATACGATCTTATGCTATGTTTAGGATTGGGTCTTGTCCATCACATCATTCTCCTAATGATGTGATCTCGTTATCAATGACATCCAATGTCCATAGTCAGGAAACCATGACTATCTGTTGATCAACGAGCTAGTCAACTAGAGGCTTACTAGGGACATGTTGGTGTCTATTATTCACACATGTATTACGATTTCCGGATAACACAATTATAGCATGAATAAAGACAATTATCATGAACAAGGAAATATAATAATAATGCTTTTATTATTGCCTCCAGGGCATATTTCCAACAGTCTCCCACTTGCACTAGAGTCAATAATCTAGTTACATGTGATGAATCAACACCCATGGAATTCTGGTGTTGATCATGTTTTGCTCTAGGGAGAGGTTTAGTCAACGGATCTGCTATATTCAGGTCCGTATGTACTTTACAAATATCTATGTCTCCATCTTGAACACTTTCACGAATGGAGTTGAAGCGATGCTTGATGTGCCTCGTCTTCTTGTGTAACCTGGGCTCCTTGGCAAGTGCAATAGCTCCAGTGTTGTCACAGAAGAGTTTGATTGGCCCCGACGCATTGGGTATGACTCCTAGGTCGGTGATGAACTCCTTCACCCAAATTGCTTCATGTGCTGCCTCCGAGGCTGCCATGTACTCCGCTTCACATGTAGATCCCGCCACGACGCTCTGCTTGCAACTGCACTAGCTTACTGCCCCACCATTCAAAATATACACGTATCCGGTTTGTGACTTAGAGTCATCCAGATCTGTGTCGAAGCTAGCGTCGACGTAACCTTTTACGACGAGCTCTTCGTCACCTCCATAAACGAGAAACATTTCCTTAGTCCTTTTCAGGTACTTCAGGATATTCTTGACCGCTGTCCAGTGTTCCTTGCTGGGATTACTTTGGTACCTACCTACCAAACTTACGACAAGGTTTACATCAGGTCTGGTACACAGCATGGCATACATAATAGAACCTATGGCTGAGGCATAGGGGATGACACTCATCTCTTCTATATCTTCTGCCGTGGTCGGACATTGAGCTGAGCTCAATTTCACACCTTGCAACACAGGCAAGAACCCCTTCTTAGACTGATCCATATTGAACTTCTTCAATATCTTATCAAGGTATGTGCTTTGTGAAAGACCTATGAGGCGTCTTGATCTATCTCTGTAGATCTTGATGCCTAATATATAAGCAGCTTCTCCAAGGTCCTTCACTGAAAAACTTCTATTCAAGTAGGCCTTAATGCTGTCCAAGAGTTCTATATCATTTCCCATCAAAAGTATGTCATCTACATATAATATGAGAAATGCTACAGAGCTCCCACTCACTTTCTTGTAAATGCAGGCTTCTCCATAAGTCTGCGTAAACCCAAACGCTTTGATCATCTCATCAAAGCGAATGTTCCAACTCCGAGATGCTTGCACCAGCCCATAAATCGAGCGTTGGAGCTTGCACACCTTGTCAGCATTCTTAGGATCGACAAAACCTTCCGGCTGCATCATATACAATTCTTCCTTAAGGAAACCATTAAGGAATGCCGTTTTGACGTCCATTTGCCATATTTCATAATCATAGAATGCGGCAATTGCTAACATGATTCGGACGGACTTTAGCTTCGCTACCGGTGAGAAAGTCTCATCGTAGTCAACCCCTTGAACTTGTCAATAACCCTTAGCGACAAGCCGAGCTTTATAGATGGTCACATTACCATCCGCGTCTGTCTTCTTCTTAAAGATCCATTTATTTTCTATGGCTCGCCGCTCAACGGGCAAGTCAGTCAAAGTCCATACTTCGTTTTCATACATGGATCCTATCTCGGATTTCATGGCTTCTAGCCATTTGTCGGAATCCGGGCCCGCCATCGCTTCTTCATAGTTCGAAGGTTCACCGTTGTCTAACGACATGATTTCCAAGACAGGGTTGCCGTACCACTCTGGTGCGGAACGTGTCCTTGTGGACCTTCGAATTTCAGTAGGAGCTTGATCAGAAGTATCTTGATCATCATCATTAACTTCCTCTATTGTCGGTGCAGGCACCTCAGAAACATTTTCTTGAGTTGCGCCATTTTCCGGTTCAAGAGGTAATACTTCATCAAGGTCTACTTTCCTCCCACTTACGTCTTTTGAGAGAAACTCTTTCTCTAGAAAGGACCCATTCTTGGCAACAAAGATCTTGCCTTCGGATCTGAGGTAGAAGGTATACCCAATAGTTTCTTTAGGGTATCCTATGAAGACGCATTTTTCCGATTTGGGTTCGAGCTTTTCAGGTTGAAGTTTCTTGACATAAGCATCGCATCCCCAAACTTTTAGAAATGACAACTTAGGTTTCTTCCCAAACCATAATTCATACGGTGTCGTCTCAACGGATTTCGACGGAGCCCTATTTAAAGTGAATGCGGCAGTCTCTAAAGCATAGCCCCAAAAAGATAGCGGTAAATCGGCAAGAGACATCATAGATCGCACCATATCTAATAGAGTGTGATTACGACGTTCGGACACACCATTACGCTGAGGTGTTCTAGGCGGCGTGAGTTGTGAAACTATTCCACATTTTCTTAAGTGTGTGCCAAACTCGTGACTCAAGTATTCTCCTCCACGATCTGATCGCAGGAACTTGATTTTCCTGTCACGTTGATTCTCAACCTCACTCTGAAATTCCTTGAACTTTTCAAAGGTCTCAGACTTGTGTTTCATTAAGTAGACATACCCATATCTACTCAAGTCATCAGTGAGGGTGAGAACATAACGATAGCCACCGCGAGCCTCAACGCTCATTGGACCGCACACATCAGTATGTATGATTTCCAATAAGTTGGTTGCTCGCTCCATTGTTCCTGAGAACGGAGTCTTGGTCATTTTACCCATGAAGCATGGTTCGCACGTGTCAAATGATTCGTAATCAAGAGACTCTAAAAGTCCATCTGCATGGAGCTTCTTCATGCGTTTGACACCTATGTGACCAAGGCGGTAGTGCCACAAGTATGTGGGACTATCATTATCAATCTTACATCTTTTGGTATTCACACTATGAATATGTGTAGCATTACGCTCGAGATTCATTAAGAATAAATGATATAGCCACCCTGTTCTTATGAATATGTGTTGCATTACCAATAGAGAGATTTATGGCTATGAATCTGAAACTATTGTGGAACATCTTACTAAATTAAATGATATAGCCACCCTGTTCACTAATGATGAGAAAACTCACTATTACTTTATCCTTAAGTTATTTCCGTTCTCATTAAAGGGTGATGCTAAAACATGGTTTAATCCTCTTGAACCTAGTCGTGTGCGTAGTCCCCAGGATATGATTTATTACTTCTCTGCTAAATATTTCCCCGCTCATAAGAAACAAGTTGCCTTAAGAGAAATATATAATTTTGTGCAAATTGAAGAAGAGAGTCTCCCACAAGCTTGGGGGAGGCTTCTCCAATTACTTAATGCTTTGCCTGATCATCCTCTCAAGAAAATTGAAATACTTGATATCTTTAATAATGGACTAACTGATGCTTCCACAGACCACCTGGATAGTTGTGCTGGTTGTGTTTTCAGGGAAAGAACTGTTGATCAAGCTGAATTGCTATTGAATAATATGTTGAGTAATGAAAATGATTGGACACTTCTTGAACCAACTCCTAAGCCAACTCCGAAGAAAAGGGGTATTCTATTTCTCAGTCCTGAAGATACGCAAGAGGCAAAGAAATCCATGAAAGAAAAAGGTATTAGAGCTGAAGATGTTAAGAATTTACCACCTATTGAAGAAATACATGGTCTTGATAACTCGACACAGGTAGTAAAGGTAAATTCTCTGTATAGATTTGATAAATGTGAAATCCCATATACTAAGTTTGCTAGCCAATACTTGGATGAGTTTGATGACTTTATGGTTAAGTAAGAAGACTTCAATGCTTATGTTGGTAGACAATTGAAACACAATGCTTATATGATTGAACACTTGAGTGATTATATGTCTAGAGTTAAAGGTGAACTTAAACTTTTTAGTAAACATGCTTCTATGGTTACCACTCAAGTAGAACAAGTACTCAAGGCTCAGAATGATTTGCTTAATGAATTAAATAATAAGAAAAATGATAATGTTGTTAGAGTTATGACTAGAGGGGGTAAAATGACTCAGGAACCTTTGTATCCTGAGGGCCACCCTAAGAGAATTGAGCAAGATTCTCGGAGAACTAATATTCATGCACCTAGTTCTTCTAAGAAGAAGAAGAAAAAGAAAAATGATAGAACTTTGCATGCTTCTAGTGAACCTGTTATTGACACACATGAGAATCCCAATGATATTTCTATTTCTGATGTTGAAACACGATCTGGTAATGAACATGAACCTAGTGATAATGTTAAAGATGATGTTCATGTTGATGCTCAACCTAGCAATGATAATGATGTAGAGATTGAACCTGCTGTTGATCTTGATAACCCACAATCAAAGAATCAACGTTATGATAAGAGAGACTTCGTTGCTAGGAAGCACGGTAAAGAAACAGAACCACGGGTTCAGAAACCCGTGCCTTTTCCTCCTAAACCATCCAAGAAAAAGGATGATGAGGATTTTGAGCGCTTTGCTGAAATGATTAGACTTATCTTTTTTGCGTATGCGTTTGACTGATATGCTTAAAATGAACCCTTATGCTAAGTACATGAAAGATATTGTTACAAATAAAAAAAGATACCGGAAGCTGAAATTTCCACCATGCTTGCTAATTATACTTTTAAAGGTAGAATACCAAAGAAACTAGGAGATCCCGGAGTACCAACTATACCATGCTCCATTAAAAGAAACTATGTTAAAACTGCTTTATGTGATCTTGGAGCAGGTGTTAGTGTTATGCCTCTCTCTTTATATCATAGACTTGATTTGGATAAGTTGACACCTACTGAAATATCTTTGCAAATGGCTGATAAATCAAGTGCTATACCTGTCGGTATTTGTGAGGATGTGCCTGTTGTGGTTGCAAACGTTACTATTTTAACGAACTTTGTTATTCTTGATATTCCCGAGGACGATAGTATGTCCATTATTCTTGGTAGACCCTTTCTGAATACTACAGGGGCTGTTATTGATTGCAACAAAGGCAATGTCACTTTTCATGTTAATGGTAATGAGCATACAGTACACTTTCTGAGGAAACAACCTCAAGTCCATAGTATCAATTCTATTGAAAAAATCTCAACAATTACTATTGGAGGTTTTGAATTTCCTCTTCCTACTGTCAAGAAGAATTATGATATTCTTATTGTTGGAGATGTGCATATTCCGATTGAGGTAACCTAGTGTTATTCGAAAATTCTCCGGTTTCATGCAATTTGGAAAGAGTTTGTTAACAAGACTTGATCAACCTTGTTAGTGGATCCCTTTTGATGAGCATGAGATGGATGAAGTTAGAAAGCACAACCTTATGTACCCTCTTTTTACTTTATGTTATTTATATTAAATAAAGTGAAAAAAGTATTTTCTGTCCGTTTTCTGAATTATCCTTGCAATAAAAAATACCCCGAAAATAAAAGTTCTCCAAATGCCCTGAAAATGAAATATGATTTTTTTCCAGAATATTTAAGAATTATTGGCACTGAAAACACATCAGGGGGACCCACTGTGTGCCCACGAGGGTGGAGGGCGTGCCCTACCCCCTGGGCGCGCCCCCTGCCTCGTGGACCCCACATGGGTCCCCTCCACTTATTCTTGCACCCACACACCTCGTCTTCCTCCAGAAAAAATCATTCACCAGCTCAAACCCGTGTTCTAGCTCATCTTGTTGTCATTTTCGATCTCCTTGCTCAAAGCTCCATTCACAAAACTGCTTTTGGGGGATTGTTCTTTGGTATGTGACTCCTCCAATGGTCCAATTAGTTTTTGTTCTGGTGATTTATTTATTGCAAATTTTGCCGCTTAAGTGACCCTGTTCTTGAGCTTGCATGTCAAATTTATATGGTCAAAAGTAGTTTTAATGCATGATATGGCCTCTAGACACTTGTAGGAGTAGTTGCTATCAATCTTGTTGAGTTTGGTTCACTTTTATTTTGAGTTATTAAAAATTTCAGAATAAGATGAAGATATTTTTGAGGGGCTCATCGAGCCGAAGCTCGAAGGATAAGCAAAGTGAAGAGAGTAAGAAGCCCAAGTATAATCTCCCTCGTACTGCGGAGGTTCGGCCGTGTGAATGGCCTTGTGATGAGTTCTTGAGAGAAGCCGGGATTTATGAAGATTTTTATTATTTGGATGAGAATGCAGGCCTCACCGACTTCCTCCACGACCAGCGTGAACAGATACCCTTTGAGGGCAGCATAGAGGAACCACATCGTAATGATGTGGACGGATTTATTGATATGATTGTTGTAGGGGAAACGAGGAAGGTTTCCAATGCACGCACCTTGTTCTGCCAGAGGCCGTTCAGGCATACCAGAGCCTGACATCAGCTCCAGAGCCGGAGCCACTATCTGATGCTCACCATCAGTCTGTTTATCAGTGGGATCCAGAGGAGATCTCTAACCAGTGGCACCCCGAGGACCCTCCTCAGTACACCAGAGAGGGCAGTTTCGATCCGTGGGCATAGACCAACTTAGGCCAAAAGCCTAAGCTTGGGGGAGTACGTATTTCTCACCGACATTACATTCATGTTCACACACTCATGCCAGTTGTCGGTGCTCATACTTTTTCATTGTATCATCCATGCTAGTTTAATTTTTTTAAGCTTTCTTTTTGTGTGTTTGAAAAACCTTAAGAAAACCAAAAAAATAGTTATAGCTTTTAGCTAGTTTACTTTCCATGCCTGTAGTAGTAGTAATTTAAAAGAAAACCCAAAAAGATTTCTCGTTCTTCTTTTGCTTGTTGGGAGCTTTCCCGTGTAAATAATTTTGTTTCTTTCTTTTCTTTGGGGGTCGAGAGGAGAAGACCATAATGAAAATGGTGAGTGGCTCTCATATGCATTATTGTTGATCTAACAAAGAGCTATATTACCTTGTCTTCTCCAATGTATTGAATGCTTGCAGATTTCAGCTTAGTCCAATGCACGTGCACTATTATAATTATCCACACCATTCGGTCGTGCAAGTGAAAGGCAATAATGACGATATATGATGAACTGATTGAGATGAGAAAAGCTGGTATGAACTCGACCTCTCTTGTTTTTGTAAATATGATTAGTTCATCGTTCCTGATTCAGGCTATTGTGAATGAAACAGGTTTGCAATGACAATTAGAGATTATAGTTGCCCATGCCATGCTTAATTTATTGGGTAACGCAGTAATTTCAAAAAAATTCCTACGCACACGCAAGATCATGGTGATGCATAGCAATGAGGGGAGAGTGTGATCTACGTACCCTTGTAGACCGACAGCTGAAGCATTTAGCACAACGCGGTTGATGTAGTCGTATGTCTTCACGGCCCGACCGATCAAGCACCGAAACTACGGCACCTCCGAGTTCTAGCACACGTTCAGCTCGATGACGATCCCCGGACTCCGATCCAGCAAAGTGTCGGGGAAGAGTTCCGTCAGCACAACGACGTGGTGACGATCTTGATGTACTACCGTCGCAGGGCTTCGCCTAAGCACCGCTACAATATTATCGAGGATTATGGTGGAAGGGGGCACGGCACACGGCTAAGAATATGATCACGTGGATCAACTTGTGTGTCTAGGGGTGCCCCCTGCCCCCGTATATAAAGGATCAAGGGGGGGTGCGGCCGGCCAGGAGGATGGCGCGCCAGGAGGAGTCCTACTCCTACCGGGAGTAGGATTCCCCCCTTTCCTAGTTGGAATAGGATTCGGGAGGGGAAAAGAGGAGAGAGAGAAGGAAGGGGGGGGGCGCCGCCCCCCTCTCCTTGTCCTATTCGGACTAGGGGGGAGGGGCGCGCGGCCCAGCCCTGGCCACCTCTCCTCTCTTTCACTAAAGCCCACTAAGGCCCATATACCTCCCGGGGGGTTCTGGTAACCTCCCGGTACTCCGGTAAAATCCCGATTTCACCCGGAACACTTCCGATATCCAAATATAGGCTTCCAATATATCAATCTTTATGTCTCGACCATTTCGAGACTCCTCGTCATGTCCGTGATCACATCCGGGACTCCGAACAAACTTCGGTACATCAAAACTCATAAACTCATAATATAACTGTCATCGAAACCTTAAGCGTGCGGACCCTACGGGTTCGAGAACAATGTAGACATGACCGAGACACGTCTCCAGTCAATAACCAATAGCGGAACCTGGATGCTCATATTGGCTCCCACATATTCTACGAAGATCTTTATCGGTCAGACCGCATAACAACATACGTTGTTCCCTTTGTCATCGGTATGTTACTTGCCCGAGATTCGATCGTCGGTATCTCAATACCTAGTTCAATATCGTTACCGGCAAGTCTCTTTACTCGTTCCATAATACATCATCTCGCAACTAACTCATTAGTTGCAATGCTTGCAAGGCTTATGTGATGTGCATTACCGAGAGGGCCCAGAGATACCTCTCCGACAATCGGAGTGACAAATCCTAATCTCGAAATACGCCAACCCAACATGTACCTTTGGAGACACCTGTAGAGCTCCTTTATAATCACCTAGTTACGTTGTGACGTTTGGTAGCACACAAAGTGTTCCTCCGGTAAACGGGAGTTTCATAATCTTATTGTCATAGGAACATGTATAAGTCATGAAGAAAGCAAAGCGACATACTAAACGATCGGGTGCTAAGCTAATGGAATGGGTCATGTCAATCACATCATTCTCCTAATGATGTGATCCCATTAATCAAATGACAACACATGTCTATGGTTAGGAAACATAACCATCTTCGATTAACGAGCTAGTCAAGTAGAGGCATACTAGTGACGTTTGGTTTGTCTATGTATTCACACAAGTATTATGTTTCCGGATAATACAATTCTAGCATGAATAATAAACATTTATCATGATATAAGGAAATAAAATAATAACATTATTATTGCCTCTAGGGCATATTTCCTTCATAATTTGCTAGGAGTTTATAATGGTTTACCTTGCGTGCCAACATGCTATTAAAATGGTTGTGATGTGGTATGATAGGGTGGTATCCTCCTTTGAACGATTTGAGTGGCTTGACTTGGTGCATGTTCACGCATGTAGTTGAAACAAAATCAACATAGCCTCCACGATATTTATGTTCATGGTGAATTATATCCTACTCATGCTTGCATTTAGTGTTGATTAATTTTAATGCATGTTCATGACTGTTGTCGCTCTCTAGCTGGTCGCTTCCCAGTCTCTTTCTAGCCTTCACTTGTACTAAGCGGGAATACTGCTTGTGCATCCAATTCCATAAACCCCAAAAGTTATTCCATATGAGTCCACCATACCTTCCTATATGCGGTATCTACCTGCCGTTCCAAGTAAATTTGTATGTGCCAAACTCTAAACCTTCAAATGAAATCCTGTTTTGTATGCTCGAATAGCTCATGTATCAACTAGGGTTGTCTGTATCTTCCATGCTAGGCGGGTTATTCTCAAGAGGAGTGGACTCCGCTCCTCACTCACGAGAAAATGGCTGGTCACCGGGATGCCCAGTCCCATGCTCAAATAAAATCAAAATAATTACAAACAAAACTCCCCTAGGATTGTTGTTAGTTGGAGGCACCCGTTGTTTCGGGCAAGCCATGGATTGATGCTTCTTGGTGGTGGGGGAGTATAAACTTTATCATTCTGCTTGGGAACCACCTATAATGTGTGTAACATGGAAGATATCGAGATCTCTCGGTTGTTATGTTGACAAAGAAAGTATACCGCTCAAAATATTATTCATCTCTATTTCAAAATCGAGCTCTGGCACCTCTACAAATCCATGCTTCCCTCTGCAAAGGGCCTATCTATTTACTTTTATGTTGAGTCATCATCCTCTTATTAAAAACACCAGTTGGAGAGCACCGCTGTCATTTGTATGCATTACTATTAGTTTACATTGAGTATGACTTGACTGGATCTCTTTCACCATGAATTAGAATTTCCAGTCAGCCCTTGATCTTTAGGGGTGCTCTCCATTTATGTTTTGTGGTCTCAGAAAGGGCTACCGAGATACCATCTTGTTATATCATATTATGATTGTTTTGAGGAAGTGTTGTCATCCGAGATTTATTATTATTGCTCGCTAGTTGATTATGTCATTAATATGAGTAAACATGAGACCTAAATGTTATTGTGAATATGGTTAGTTCATAATATTTGCTGAAAACTTGAATGCTGGCTTTACATATTTACAACAACAAAAGCAAACAGAGTTTGTAAAATTTTTTTATCACTTTCAGTTTATCAATTGAATTGCTTGAGGACAAGCAAAGGTTTAAGTTTGGGGGAGTTGATACGTCTCCATCGTATCTACTTTTCCAAACACTTTTTCCCTTGTTTTGGACTCTAACTTGCATGATTTGAATGGAACTAACCCGGACTGACGGCTGTTTTCAGCAGAATTGTCATGGTGTTATTTTTGTGCAGAAATAAAAGTTCTCGGAATGACCTGAAAATCAACGAAGAATATTTTTGGAATATATAAAAAATATTGGCGAAAGAATCAAGGCCAGAGGGCCCACACCCTGTCCACGAGGGTGGGGGCGCGCCTACCCCCCTGGGCGCGCCCCAGCCTCGTGGCCCCCCTGACGCTCCACGAACCTCAACTCCAACTCCATATATTCACGTTCGGGGAGAAAAAAAAATCAGAGAGAAGGATTCATCACGTTTTACGATATGGAGCCGCCGCCAAGCCCTAATCTCTCTCGGGAGGGCTGATCTGGAGTCCGTTCGGGGCTCTGGAGAGGGGAATCCGTCGCCATCGTCATCATCAACCTTCCTCCATCACCAATTTCATGATGCTCACCGCCGTGCGTGAGTAATTCCATCGTAGGCTTGCTGGGCGGTGATGGGTTGGATGAGACTTATCATGTAATCGAGTTAGTTTTGTCAGGGTTTGATCTATATATCCATTATGTTCTGAGATTGATGTTGCTATGACTTTGCTATGCTTAATGCTTGTTACTAGGGCTCGAGTGCCATGATTTCATATCTGAACCTATTATGTTTTCATGAATATATGTGAGTTCTTGATCCTATCTTGCAAGTCTATAGTCACCTATTATGTGTTATGATCCGTTAACCCCGAAGTGACAATAATCGGGATACTTACCGGTGATGACCGTAGTTTGAGGAGTTCATGTATTCACTAAGTGTTAGTGCTTTGGTCTGCTACTCTATTAAAAGGAGGCCTTAATATCGCTTAGTTTCCAATAGGACCCCGCTGCCACGGGAGGGTAGGACAAAAGATGTCATGCAAGTTCTTTTCCATAAGCACGTATGACTATATTCGAAATACATGCCTACATTAGATTGATGAACTGGAGCTAGTTATGTGTCACCCTATGTTATAACTATTGCATGAGAAATCACATCCGACATAATTATCCATCACTGATCCAATGCCTACGAGCTTTTCACATATTGATCTTCTCTTATTTACTTTTCTGTTGCTATTGTTACAATCGCTAGAAAACCAAAACTATTACTTTTGCTACCGTTACCGCTACTATCATACTACTTTGCTACTAAATACCTTGCTGCAGATATTGAGTTTCCAGGTGTGGTTGAATTGACAACTCAACTGTTAATACTTGAGAATATTCTTTGGCTCCCCTCATGTCGAATCAATAAATTTGGGTTGAATACTCTACCCTCGAAAACTGTTGTGATCCTCTATACATGTGGGTTATCAAGGCCGGGGGAGAGTTTCATCAGCACGACGGTGTGGTGACGGTGATGATGAAGTTACCGACGCAGGGCTTCGCCTAAGCACTACAACGATATGACCGAGGCGGAAATCTGTGGAGGGGGGCACCGCACATAGTTAAGATCAACTTTGATGTCCTCTAGGGTGCCCCCTCCCCACGTATATAAAGGAGGGAGGGGGAGGCCAGCCAGCCCTCATAGGCGCGGCAAGTGGGGAGGAATCCTCCTCCTAGTAGGAGTAGGACTCCCCCTTTTCCTAGTCCTACTAGGAGAAGAAGGAAGGAGGGGGGAGAGAAGGAAGGAGGGGGCACCACCCCTTCCCCTAGTCCAATTAGGACTAGGCCCATGGGGGGGACGGCCAGCCCTTGGCATCCCCTCTCTCCCCTAGGCCCAATAAGGCCCATTACTTCTCCGGCGGTTTCGATAACCCTTCCGACACTTCGATATATATCCGATGACCCCCGAAACTCATCCGGTGTCGGAATATAGTCATCCAATATATCAATCTTTATGTCTCGACCATTTCGAGACTCCTCGTCATGTCCGTGATCACATCCGGGACTCCGAACAACCTTCGGTACATCAAAACACATAAACTCATAATACCGATCGTCATCGAACATTAAGCGTGCGGACCCTATGGGTTCGAGAACTATGTAGACATGACCAGAATCATCTCCGGTCAATAACTAATAGCGGAACCTGGATGCTCATATTGGCTCCCACATATTCTATGAAGATCTTTATCGGTCAAACCGCATAACAACATACGTTGTTCCCTTTGTCATCGGTATGTTACTTGCCCGAGATTCGATCGTTGGTATCATCATACCTCGTTCAATCTCGTTACCGGTAAGTCTCTTTACTCATTCCGTAATGCATCGTTCCGTAACCAACTCATTAATCACATTGCTTGCAAGGCTTATAGTGATGTGCATTACCGAGAGGGCCCAGAGATACCACTCCGATAATCGGAGTGACAAGTCCTAATCTCGATCTATGCCAACTCAACAAACACCATCAGAGACACCTGTAGAGCATCTTTATAATCACCCAGTTACGTTGTGACGCTTGATACCACACTAAGTGTTCTTCCGGTATTCGGGAGTTGCATAATCTCATAGTCATAGGAACATGTATAAGTTATGAATAAAGCAATAGCATAAACTAAACGATCATAGTGCTAAGCTAACGGATGGGTCAAGTCAATCACATCATTCTCTAATGATGTGATCCCGTTCATCAAATGACAACTCTTGTCCATGGCTAGGAAACTTAACCATCTTTGATTAACGAGCTAGTCAAGTAGAGGCATACTAGTGACACTCTGTTTGTCTATGTATTCACACATGTACTAAGTTTCCGGTTAATACAATTCTAGCATGAATAATAAAGATTTATCATGATATAAGAAAATATAAATAACAACTTTATTATTGCCTCTAGGGCATATTTCCTTCACGAGATGGCCTTGCCAAGTTTCTTGAATGACATTGTTTCACTTCGGAAGCACCGAGTTGAAACAATCGGAAATTCCAAAACAAGGTTTTGCCTTAGCCATTGCACTTCGGTCCCACCAAAAATCCCAACGTTCATATCTTTTACACAGATCGGTCTCACCGAGTTTATGTTCGGTCTCACCGATTTGAGTCAAAATTGTATAACGGTTGGATTTTGGGTGAAGGCTATTTATACCCCTCCACCCCCACTTACCTCTATGAGAGCCATGAGAACGAAACACTACTTCCACCATTTGTTTTATGAGAGAGAACAACCTACTCATGTGTTGAGATCAAGAGATTCCAATCCTACCATTTGAACCTTGATTGCTAGCCTCTCCAAGTTGCTTTCCACTCAAGTCCTTCTCCTACCCAAGCCAAATATGTGTGAGAGAGATTGAGTGTTGAGGAGACTATCATTTGAAGCACAAGAGCAAGGAGTTCATCACCAACACAACATATATTACTTTTTGGAGAGTGGTGTCTCCTAGATTGGTTATGTGTCACTTAGGAGCCTCCAAGATCATGTGGAGTTAAACTAATGGGTTTGTAAGGGCAAGAAGATGCCTACTTCACAAAAATCTACCCAAATGAGATCAGTCTTTCGTGGACGTAAGTCATGATGGAATAGACAAGGTTGCTTCTTCGTGGACCCTTCATGGGTGCAGCCCTCCGTGGACTCGCGCAACCGTTACCCTCCGTAGGTTGAAGTCTTCACCAACGTGGACGTATGATAGCATCACCTATCAAAACCATGCCAAAAATCATCGTGTCTTCCTTGCGTTTGAAATCTCTAATCCCTCCTTTACATTCATATGCAAAGTCTTTACTTTTCGCTGCACAACTCTTAGACTTGCATGTGTAGGGTGCATTTGACTTGGTAGAATTGCTAAAACTTGCCCACAACTAAAATTGAGAAAATGATAAGTTTTTATTTGGTCAAGTAGTCTAATCACCCCCCCTCTAGACATATTTTCGATCCTATAGCCGGTGACCCTGCCGCACAGCAGCGGCCTCCACATCGGCGGTCGCGTGAAGCAGGAGCCGACATCCCCCAGTGCCTCCGCCGCATAAAGGACGAACCGGCGTCGCCCCTGCCGCACAGCCGCTATGCGTGGATCGATGGGCCCTCGTTGCTACCACGCCGCCATCGCCGACAGACGAAGGAGGAGCTGCCGCTCACGATCGCCAAAGCGCGTGGCGGCATCCTCCACTACCTCGGAGACGGTGGTTTCGGCGGTGCCTCCGGCTCTCAGGCCATGGCACCCGAGGCCGAGCGCGCGGCGCGGCAGCAAGCGAGGTACGACCGACGCAATGTCGGTCACCGCTCCGCGTTCGCAAAGACAAACGTTGCACCCGAACCTCGTCGCGGCGTGGACGCTCGACCGCTCCGTCACCATCGCCGAGACGGCCACCAGGCGCCGAACGGCGAGCTTGCCAAGATCGGGAAGGAGTGATAGCTTAGCGACTGCTCCGCCAATGCCGGCAGGGGCAAGGTCGCCGCCAGGGCGCTACCAGCGCCTTCGGCAGTGGCCAGGGCGGCCGACAGCAGGAGGCGGAGAGGCTTCTCCGTGAGCGTCAGGCAGCCGCCGGACAGGGCTGCCGCGGACCTCCGGCATCCTTGCGCCGCTGGAGGGACGACGACGGCGATGCGGCAGGACATGGCGGGCATGCTTACGAGGTAGTCGTCCGATATAGGGTTTAGTGTTTTTTAAATAGTTTTTAGTACAATGGTCAAAATATTATCTGTTTATATAAATTATATTAGAACTTGAATGAATTCGTTCGGTTTTGCACGTATTTTATCCGGTTTGTTCAAATAGATTTTGCAGTGCATGCGGCTAGCATTGGATGATATCCTCCCGTATTCGTGTCCGCGGACTGGTCCCTTGTCCGCACACGGATGCGGAAGAAAATTTATGGATTGCCGTTGAAGATGCCCTTAAAGCAACCTTGTAGAGCCTGACTTTGAAGAAATGGCAAACAACCATATGTTGCATTGACGAAAAAGGGTTTCCCCCCGCTTTGTATTCCAAAGCAACCAACCGATACAACCAAGGATAGGTGCTGGGGCGGAAGCAGCACAGACACACCCAAAAGAAACGAAAGAGAAACAACAAGAGAAAAGAATGCCGACAACGGTGGTTCGACGGAAACGGAGAAGCTTCACGACCACTGCGCCCACCGAAGATCTCCCACCAAGCTCCAAGGCTCCGAAGCACCGGTACCAATCAGCACCTCCAAGAAGGACCGCGACGAGGATGACGCTGCTGCCAAGGGTTTCCCCCGGTACACGAGAGGCGAGAGGAAGGGTCGCCCCCGACGCCCTCCAGGAAGGTCCGGCGGCACCCACTGGCGTCGCCGCGTCGGTGTCGGACAGGCCGACAGGGGTTTCCCCCGATCCCAACCTTCACCTCGGGTGCTCCGGAGCCTGCCACCAAACCGACCACCATCTTGCGCCACCATGGTCAAGAAGCCTCCACGCCGTCTCACCACGGCACCACGAGGTGAGGCCTGCACGACGAGGAATAGGAGCCGGGACTAGGGGCAGCAGCACCGTCGGCACGCGGGAGGGCACAACCTCCGTCGTCAACGACGGTAGCCGACCGGACACACAAGCAGGAGCCTACCAGGCCCATGTGCCCACAGGCCCGCCCAGGAACTCCATTCCCGGACAGCTCCCGCCATCGCGCTGCAGCTGGCACGCCATCGGCATCGCCGCCCTTCGTCCGAGCCGCTCCTCCGCCTCACCACACAGATGACGACGAAGCCACGCCAGGGACCGGCCCGCTAGGACCCAGATGAGGCCGGGAAGGCCCAGATCTGGGCCGGGGACGCGCCGTCGGCCACCGCACGCCACCACGCCGCCCTGCTGCCAAGGGCAGCACCACCACTGCGCCTACCGCCGGCGACCGCGCCGGGTCGCCGGGTCACCGCCAAGCCGAAGGACACCGC